>NW_022745085.1:77351-82822 GCF_011630105.1 Anneissia japonica
AGGTTGCAGCGTTTTGTTTTTGGGGAGTAAGCTGATGCTCTGTCGACGATAGACCATTTAATGTTGTAGGGTGTGTTGCTGTCTTTTAATTTCCATACGTATTTGGAGAGTACGGTGCTGTTTCTGTGTTTGGGCAGGCCCGTAGCCAGGGAGGGTTTTTATGGTTTGGGGGAACCCCGTTTTCTAGCGAACCCCTCTGTTTTCTAGCAAACTCCCTTGAATTTTTTATTGAGTCCCACTCGGACGGAATGTCTGTTTTTAACTTACCCAGCATTAAATAAAAATTTAGCACCTAATTCATTATTTGGTCACCCGTTTTTAAATTGTAGCCTGCGATACAAGCCTGCATTCATAGAATATCTCAGCTTCGGAAGTTCGGAGATTTAAATTGAACGCAACTCCACACATAAGGATGGCAAACATCGATAAAAACCCGGCTGCCGTCTCAACTTTCACTGGCCTTTGGCTGAATGTTGGTAAGAAATGTACCAACCGGTAACGAAACCAGTCGCCGTCTACCTAGAGTAAATGGTGCCACCAAACGAAGCTGAAGTTTTGCGACTTAATCCACCGAATGCAGTTAAAGTTTTGCGACTTAATCACCTGATTGTGGATTGTGTGGTTAGTAAATTCCATAACCATACTGTCCATGTGCACACTAAACTATGTGCTGATGGAGCATTTAGGCTGGCCCTGGACCCCACGCCCAGAGAACCCCCCCTTGAAATGACCTGGCTACGGGCCTGTTGGGGGTGTTAAAAGTGTATTTGTAGTTTGTGTATCGGGTTTTGAACAGTGTGTCAGTGAGCCCGATGTAGCATTTTATGTAATCATTTGAGTGGACAGTGGCTTTGTAGATGATGGATGAGGTGAGGCAATTTCCAGAGAGTGGACATTCATCTTTTTTCCTGCAGAGTTTTTGGCTGTTGTTGCTTAGCAACCAGCCAGGGTCGTTTCGGCCCTGAGTCATTTCGGCCTGAGTCATTTTGGCTCAGGTCATTTCGGCCCTGAGTTGGTATTTTTGTCATGCATTTCGGCCGCAGTGTATGGAGTGTCGAAGGTGCGGCCAAGAATAATACTTTAATAGTACAAGGTGGCTAGCAGTATAGGCCTACTGTTTGTTAAACATAAAACTTAGGCTACATTACTGCAACATTATCAGTTATTAACAATTACCCTTTTAGTAGTATTTCATTATTATTATTATAATTATTATTAAAGAGTTTATTGCAGTATCAAATGGTGTTACCTTTATTTTTACAGAAACAATGCAACTATTACAAGTCGATTGGTTTGGAGACATGTTTATTTCTATCGTTTCCATACGATATACAGTATATTTGGAATATGGCAAAGGCAAGCCAAACCAGTCACTCGTCGCAAATCCTGTTTTGGAGATAATGGCCAAAACAGGCTGGAATTTCAAAATTTTGAAAATATATTTTATTGCACTAAACTAACCTTTATATATCTATACATCATGCTATGCTGTTATTTTTCTCATTTTCAATGTTAAAAAAACAATTTTTAACGATTTGGTAATGGTTTCTGCCTAAGAAATGCCTGAAATCGTAAACTTTGAAGGCCGATTTCTCAAATATTGTTCTTTATTAAACAGCTGTATGTTTAAACTCGAGTAACTTCATAACGAAGTGTCGGATTTAAATGATTCTTTAACCATTTTATAGTTCTCATTTTACTGTTAAACCCTGTATTAATAACTAAAAATTGATTTTTCCGATGAGTGACTGGTTTGGCTTGTCTTTGCCACATATGTTTATAAATGCTTCAATAAAATTTAGACATATAAAATAAGTTGGCTTATAGTTAAATCAGTTAATTTTGTCATAAATTTGGTTTTTTTTTTGGTTTGTTACATCTCCATTTACATTACCAATTGTTAAATTTATAACAATACATATATAAAATAAACTAGAAATTGCAAATTGCAAGTGAAGTGCTGCGAAGTACAACTGCATATAAATGTTCTTCGAACAAAATTATTTATGCGAGTCAAGTGAAAATAATGAATAATAAAAATATAACAAATAATATGTGACACGACCCATTACCTATATTAGAACACTTCTCATTGGGTAACAAATTCGTAATTTTACATTTTTGTCAAAAAGTGTCTATAGTGGTGAATTATGGTTTAGGTTTTTTTTAATAAAGTTTCAAAAATTTCTGTCATGTGGAAAATTTAGTTGATTACCAAAGGTTACAATTTTTATTTTGAAGACTGCATGGTCTAGGAAGTGTACATTTTTTTATGGGGCAAGTTTCCAAGGGCGGGTTTTCTAGGGGCGAGTTGACTGCCAAAGAGTGTTGCCAAAGTGCGAGCCAGCGTGTTATTTGATCACAAGTGCGAGACATCACAAGTGTGAGCCAGCGTGCCATGACGTCACGACAATAGATACGAGACGTTAACGAGCTGTGCAAGGTATCAGCTGAGATTTGTGGAGTACAATTCAAAAAACAACTATAGAATAGGTCTATAATGAATTATTGTGATGTTAAATAGACAATGTTAGCTATCAAGGAGCGACGTTGTTTTTCATTGGGACCTTCGTCCCTTCAAGGACCTTCGTCCCTTCAAGGCTAGGCCTAGACCATCCTGGCTAGTCTAGGCCTAGAGTAGGATAAGGCTAGCCTAGACTACTCCTAGCGCTGTCGAGATGAGTCCGAGTTTACATCTTACCTCTTCCACATGCAATCTTGTGGTCCAGAAATCAAATTAATAGCAAAAATATTTTAAAACATAGAAGCGTAACATATTTAAAATACATAAAAGTCTATTTATATGGGTCAACAATTTGTGATACATTTTCAAAAATGGAGTACAGTACTAATCAAACTTTATTACCGTATACATTGTAGACTATTATTACAGTAAGGGGTATATAAAGTTGGAAATGTCACATCCATCTTTTTTAAATCTACAGTACTCCCTCCCCATAAAAAACATTTTGAACAGGAAATGTCCTGTGGTGTTTATTAAAATAAAATTATGGTACAGTACAAATTATAGTTTCTGATTGTAATATAGATGCCAAATTTCATGTAAAAACAAAGGTACATGAATGATGAAATAATAAAAAAGTTTCTACCTGTTTTAGTACAAAATTTTTTGTTGACTTAAAAAATAGGATTACAATTTAAACATGCAAATTAACTTTTATGTCTGGAATATTTAATATTTCACATACTGTCTATGTTTTATCGAGGGTCCTTAATGATCAATTCCTGCAGGAACTGGATAGGTCACCCTCTTTAAAACATCTCGAGCTGACGTAGAAACATAGTAAAAACGAGCGTTGGTACCGTGTATGCCAGTCTACAACAAGCGTCGCCTAAATGTAATAATTAGCACACTGAAATAGGCTAGTAAATAAGTTTAACTGGGTTCGTAAATAGTATTAGCCTCAATATATTGTGGCTGAGACATGGGCCGATTAAACGTAGAAATAGGAAACCTAAAAATATAATAAAAACGCTGAATAGTAATACTCGAACGTCGCGACATGCGGACGTTGGTACGTGTAGGTTAGTCTACAAACGTCGCCTAAAGTAATTGATTTTACCCGGCAGAACGAAAGAAGGAAACTTCGCTTTTCAGTCGTCTTAGGCCCTTGTTTTTTTGACAAACAATGACCTTTCAGAGGTCAAATTGCTGTCAAGAATATGAATTGGCTGCTTCGCAGCGATTAAAATATCGGGGGTGTCATTTTAAGCAGGCAGCCGACGCAATCTTTGTCTATTACAATTTTAAGCCGGCTATTATTACGAAGGTAAAAATAAAATAGTGGCCTACTGAAACCTAGACGCATCATGGACTGGTCCTTGCCAAGCCCTAAGAACCAATATTTTACTTTTTAAATACAGAATCTAATGTTGTAAATCATGATATTTCTTGACCAAGCAACAAGAATTTCTAATCTTTCAAAAGCCATTATTGAACAACACACGATCCCCGACACGATCAAAGCTACAACAATTCAACCCACATGAGGAATTCCCGAATTGGTTCTAACTTATTCTTGTGAACAGGTTCAACTCAAATTGAACCACAGAGCAGGCTTGGTTTGATTTTCGTAAATATAATTTTGCTGGTTTATTATATAAATGTAATTTATCTTGGTTTCAATCATTTATAAATCTATAATTCATTGTGTTAACTTTCCAAAATATAAGTGATGAGCTGGAAATTTGTGTTCTTATCACTCTGCTCGCATCATTTTTTGAATGACCACACTTGATTGAAGAAGACGACATGCATGCTGTACTGTGTATGAAACCTACGCCAAAAACATGGAGAAATTCCCTTCTAAATCTAGCATTTACCAGAAAAATTAAAACAGCATTCTTCAAGATCTAAGTTTGTATGATGCTCAATCACACAACAAAGCAAATAAAATTTTAATTTCACTCAAACACATCGTCACAAACAACCAAAGAACACCATTAAATCGGGTCTAGCCCCGATCAAGTGTCGGTGAAGAACATCTGAACAAGACCACTTTGTAGAGAGCATGTGATCGGCCGTACGACGTATGCTATGAAGCAAGAAGTAAATAACCTCGTCCATCATAATATAGCATAGAATATGCGTGTATATTTTGTAAGATATTTTATTTAATCACATTGCAGGTTGAGATCCATAGATAAATGGAAAAAAAGGATTAGCCTTTATCTGGTGAATAATCTCTTTGGTTTTCACACCTACACATAAGCAATCCTTGACTGATGCACATTTACTTTATAATGTTATTCCATAAATTATATAGTGGGCTACGAATAATGTTTTATTTCATGATTTTGAACATTTTCACGCTTTTCCCGTTAAAATTGGCCAAGTACTTATGAAGATATGATATTAATCATTGTTTTTGGTAAGGTTTTGTTCAGCTATTCAATATAATACCCTACACCCCTCTGCTGATAACCATTCAAGCAAGGCCTTACTTATCAGCTAGACATAGAAACGTGGTACGAAATGAATAGAAACGCGTTCATGAAGTGGTACGATGTTTTGGGGCGATTGGTCTAAGCCTAGGTATTTTTACACAGTTTGAAGAAGATGGAATTGTTTAAGGAAAGTGTTCGTTCTGATTGACACTTTTTAACCAGAATGGCAATGGGTCAAAACAGCAATGAACCAAAAAAAAAAAAAAAACTAATAATAATAATAATAATATTGGGCGAAACACAATATAAAAGCAGTAGACATTCAAATAATTTAAAATTTAAAATAGAGACAAATTGATGATACTGTATAATGACCGAAAGGTCCACTGATTAATCTCAGATAAGAAAGTATAGTATACATACTCCAAGTATTGAAATACACGCCATCGTGTTGGGATTCAATATTTCGACATTAATTATGTCATCATCAGGAATTCCTGCTGATGACATAATTAATGTCGAAATATTGAATCCCAACATGATGGCGTGTATTTCAATACTTG
>NW_022745085.1:82931-92170 GCF_011630105.1 Anneissia japonica
ATATATATTGTGTAAAAAATGATAATCCAATTCAGCTTTAATGAAGCGTAGGGATATCTTCTCATACTTCCTAAGCAAACAAATTGGCAGGTCTTCCGAACTAAAATCCTTAATGATGGAACCAAACAGACGCAAATTGATGAAAAATACAACACATTTTAAGAAAAGAACTAAGGATTTAATTGTAAACATGTTTCGGGTGTTCTCTCTCACCCATCATCAGTACAAACACAAAGGCAAAATAAACGGAAAGAAAAATCTTGTCATTCTTAACTAAGAGTATTTATACAAAGAAGGCAGCAGTGATGATCATTTGGTACATTACTGAAGAATGTCGATGAATTTCTTGAAAAGAAATTTCCAGGGTGTGTTTTGAAAAGAATTTGGGAACATTTGAACTGCTAGGCATTCTAACCAATGATGAGACTTTCAGCAGGTTTATGCTTTGAACAAATTCCTGTGCTAAGTATTATAGTATAAAATAATTGAAAAATGTTTTTGACCTTTGAAATCAAAAATGGAAAAGGAAAAGCCTGTCTAAATAGTGTCTCTAAATAGGCCTATGAATTACAGTGCAGTAGCATAGTACAGTACTTTCGTGTTACTGTTCCAGGTACCGATAATATTCAGATTTCTCTTATTATAAAGTACAAGTTATGTTTTATAAAGAAGTATAGTATAGTAAATCATGTTTTTAACGCAATAAACTCTCATATAGTAACTAAAATAATACTAAGATTGTTATTATGTTATTATCATTTTCTATTTATGTACCTATCATGTCCCTTGTGTTTTTTTTCCTATTTGCAGCACACTTAAATTTATGAAAGGGAAAATGAAAGAATGGATTCAACTGTGAGTGAACTCTTGAGTGTTCCCCAGCACTGACAGCATACCGCAAACTAACGCCAAAATAACATTAGTATTTGTTAAATGTGTATTTGATGACATTTGATGTACAGTATGTTGGACTAAAAAACATTTTTTGTTCACAGTAATCATTGAACGTATAGCTTACTATCAGTCAATCATGTCCTAAATGAATAGTTCTGGGAATGGTTAACAAACAATTATTTAACATTATTCTGTAGTTAATTCCAGTAAACAATGTACTCACAAATAACTTAAAGCTGTTTACTTGAAATCAAGTTTATCTGCTTTCACTCAATATACTCTTTAATATGTAGCACTTTCTACACTATTGTTTTCTGAAGTTTCATTTCCTTCAAAATTTTGTTTAAGATGTATGATTTTTTTTTGTGTGTGTGTTTAATTAGAAATTTTGGATTTCATGTTGAGTATCTGGGTTGCCCTCCATCGACAATAATTATTAGGAAAAAGTTAACTATAAGTATGAAATATCCTAGTGAAATTTTAATAACTTCCTAATACATGCAGTGTATTTGGTGACATTTCATGTATGTTGGACTAAAAAACATTTTTTTGTTTACAGTAATCATTGAACGTATAGCTTACTATCAGTCAATCATGTCCTAAATGTATAGTTCTGGGAATGGTTAACAAACAATTATTTAACATTATTCTGTAGTTAATTCTAGTAAACAATGTACTCACAAATAACTTAAAGCTGTTTACTTGAAATCAAGTTTATCTGCTTTCACTCAATAGACTCTTTAATATGTAGCACTTTCTACACTATTGTTTTCTGAAGTTTCATTTCCTTCAAAATTTTGTTTAAGATGTATGATTTTTTTTTGTGTGTGTGTTTAATTAGAAATTTTGGATTTCATGTTGAGTATCTGGGTTGCCCTCCATCGACAATAATTATTAGGAATAAGTATGAAATATCCTAGTGAAATTTTAATAACTTCCTAATACATGCAGGGATTTTTGGACTTATTGCTGGTACCTCATCAATGATTTTTTATTTATGTCATTGTGAAAAGGCCCTAGAAAAAAATGTCTGGAAAAATGTGGACCTTTGAAAATTTTTGGTGGGTCGTACAACCTTCCCGACCCCCCTTGCATACGTATGTAGGAATAAAGCCACCCCTGTCCAAAGCCACCCCTGTCAAAAGCCACCCAACAGTGGATTATACCATTGTAAGGTAGGGGTGGACAATGCGGTGTTTGTCTTGATGCTGGTCTACAATAGGTTTCTGTTGCAGCTGCTAGGAGTGTCTTTGTATCAGCTTTTGTGTATTATGAATTAGAAACTGGGTGTAGTCTACATAGGCATAAACATCATCAGCTTCTCCTAATGATGCAATTGAGTGGTTTCTAGAAGGAAATGTATTTTTTTAAATTTTTTTTACAGTCAACATTTTATTCTTTTTACAGTGTACCGTAATATTAATTTCCCTTACACAGGCATAAACATCATAGCTTCTCTTAATTATGCAATTAAGTGGAAATGTATTTTTTTTAACTTTTATTCTTTTTCTTTTTTCAGTAGTATTAATATTATTTTCCTTTCTTCTTTATTACCAATGACAAGTATCTATTGACTTATTATTTACTAAGTATTTATATTATTTAACATAAAATATAATATTTTCACTTCCAGTGTATTGATATGACAATTATTCAATATAATAAATAGTATTAGGCCTATAATTTGAATGAAAATAGTTATATTCATGAATTATTTGTATATCATTAAAATATCTATGGGATTGTCTTTCAGAAATAACAGTCATGATAAATCCCTTCATATATTTTTTGATTAAAATTTTTGAGAAATTACTATTAATTATTGAACTAAAAAAAATGAATAAGTAGGAAATTTCGATGACAATGCCTTTATGTTATATGTACGGCCAAATTGAATTTCCACAATTGAGTTACCTTCTACTGTAGCATGGGTTACCATATTTTATGTAAGTCATGATAAATTTATGATTGAGGGGCATTTATGTTCCACTATAATCATTAACATAGTAAACACCTTACTTTGATTGCTGTTACTTCTGATACAATTAAGAATAATAAATAATCAAATAATATTCGGATTTCCTTGCATACACCCATGACATGAAAATATTGCAATGAAGTGATTTAATCAGTCAATTTAATGGGTGCTACAAACCACCACTACAGTATTTTGTTTTTCTAATTACATCATATGCTATATATTGGGTAATTCCATGGTAACTGATATTAAATTTGAGACCCGGCAGCATGAAATCGGCGATAAGTCGCACGGCCTCATATCGAGATACTGGCCTTCAGGGTCAGAAACTCATTTTATTTAAAAAAAAAATGTTTTGATAAAAAACACATTTTGAACTATTATACTAAATGCACCCACTTTAAAACTGTTAGATATACTAAAAAGCCCTTAATTTAATGATTTTTAAGACTACCTTTTATATCAAGTATGATTTTTTTTTTACGAAAACGTACAATAGAATGTTTGGTATCTTTCTAAAGCACAGTTCATGACCTTTCCACTAAGCAATAAATACCTGTCAATTATTTAACTGAATAGCCAATCAAAATGATTTTAGCATGGCTTCTTGTTACTAGGGTGGAGACGCTATCGGCCCATTCGCCATTCTGATTGGTCAAACTGAAAAACATAGCGAGTAGACGCGAACTGACCATGCGCAGATGTTTATTTTACTTCCGCGTTTGGTTTCAGTTCATGGTCTACAGAAAAGTTTTATCCTGAATTACAGTGTTTTCTAAGTTTCTTCCTTATATAGTTACAAATTTATCTCGAAATATATTATATTTATTAGTTGTTAATAATCATCATGGCCTCGTTAGCCGAATTGGAGATTGTAGAAGCTCTAAATTGTGCACGGCTTTTGGGGTTTAACGAAGACCACACTGCGACCATTGGAGAACTGGCTACTGAATTCTTTGGGAACCGAAAGGATTCGGACGAGGAGGATGGGTTCGAAAGCGAATCAGACGATGAGCTCAATGTAGGCATAGCTCTAGGCCTAGATGCAATTACTTCGGATAATGAAGAATCCGAAATTCTTATGGACATGACAGAAAGTGACGGTGAGAACGAAGAAGCAGAAGAACAAGGTAGGAAAGCTATAATTGTGGACCCCGGCCTAGATGCTGTTAATCGCCTAGGCCTAGCCAAACATGCTAACGAGGAAGATTGGGTAGGTGATGCAAATGACGAACGTTTAGCTATAAGAACATTCAAACACTGCTGTTGCCCTCGCAACAAAGACAAGCAGAATCCAGACCCATGCCTCAACAAGTTTGAGGAAACTTTTGTTTTAAACATGCAAGCCCAAATGAAAGAACTGACTGTTACAGAGAGAAAGATGTTTGTAATGGGGAAGATCAGTACAACAATTAAGAGAACTGAGAAAACCCTAAAGAGGAAACGGAAACATCAAGAAAACAGGAAGCGATCCCGCATCACCTATTTGGTTGAAAGCAAACAAGTGTGTCGGCAGTCGTTTGAGTACATGCACTGGTAAGTTCTGCGATACATTATACAGTACAAATTCCTTATATTTAAATCTGCTGCTATTCAACATGATGGAATATGGCTATGGGGTAGTTAATTTTTCATTGTATGTGATAATGATGTTTATTTTTATCAAATATTTACTTTATTTTTTACTTTATTTTAGCATATCAAACTGTCAACTTAGTGGTATTATTAACCACTACAAGACGTCTGGTGTAACACCGCCCATTAAGAAGTCTGGGGGACGACGCTTCAACAAGGCAGCCTTGTCAGAGTCAGATGTACGACATATTGTTGGATACATCAGCAGCTACGCCGACGTGAATGGTATGGTAATTCCTGGGAAAGTAAGGGGTATTAAATGTCAAGACCCGAGAGTGTGATTGCTGCCTTCCTGTGAAACTAAGTCTGGAATGTGGAGGAAATATGAAGCACAGCTCAAGGAGATCAATGCGAGACGTCGTGTTGCTGGTAAGTACATGCAATTATTCAATATTCAATTTGATACGCTTACTTCTCTACCAAACAATTTATTGTTATTTTTTCACAGGCTTTTTATTATTTCTGTATTGTAAATGCTTACTAGCTGATGAATCAAGAAAAGCTGGAGAAAATATAGCTATTTTATTACTTTATGTACAATAATGTGATAATGTACTTTTCTGTCATTCAGGCCACAAAGAGCTCAGAATCGAGAAGCGGACAACCTTCAGCAAGATATGGAGAGTGTTTTGCCCCTACATAATAACAACCAGACCTCAAAGCGACTTTTGTTGGACTTGCCAGCGCAGTAACAACGCTGTGTACCGAAGCGCTAACCAGACAGAGGCTCAGAAGCGCCAACGAGTGGAGGTCCAACTTGAGCACTTGCGTGTTGTTCGCCTTGAACGGGAGCTGCTGAGAACCATGGTAGAGGAGGCGAAACAAGTAGCTGGTGATGTGAAGCTTGGAAAAAATGCACCATGTTCGCGGCCCATTCCAATGCATTATTCCTTCGATTTTGCACAGCAGGTGTTGTACTCGCACGACCCCATGCAGCCTGGACCCACTTATTTTTTGACCAATAGAAAATGTGGCATTTTTGGCATTCACTGTGAGGCTGTTCCGCAGCAACAAAACTATCTAATCGATGAAGGGATGAATGTCTCCAAGGGGTCAATTGCTGTGTTAAGCTTTGTACATGACTTCTTTGAGAATGATGGGCTTGGCGAACGTCACCGCCAATTGCATTGCGACAACTGTCCAGGCCAGAATAAGAATAAGTATGCAATGTGGTACTTGGCTTGGAGAACCATTAATGGCCTGCATGAAAGCATTAGCGTGAACTTTTTAATTGCAGGTCACACTAAGTTTGGCCTGGATTGGGGTTTTGGATTGTTGAAGCAACGGTATAGAAAATCTATGGTGAGCTGCCTGGATGATCTTGTGGAGGTTGTTAAGTCGTCATCAACAAAGAGTGGTTGGCTCCGAGAGTGGCGAGGTTTATGTATGCACATATTACTGGCAGCGTTTTCTAGGACCATATTTCAAGCCTTTCCCAGGCATCTTGGCTTGTCATCACATGAGGTATGTATTATAATATTCATAAGTTATATACTCCCTACATGAATAAATACACATCCTATTTCAATATATAAAATTATTACTATGCATAACGTGAAATTTATTCTTAACTACAATTTTCAAAAACAATAGATTAAAAAGTGTCATTCCTCAATGAAAAAATAGGCTTTAACACGTTACATGTAATACAACACTGTAACTATATTTAAAATTCATGGTTATTTAATTTAAAATGATTTTTAAAATTTGATAATAAAATTCTACAGGCATGTGTCAACCAGGGTGTTCAAAATAATATTTTGTGTATTAAATTACTCAAAAACGTTTTTAAAAATTATGTTTTACAGGTTCAGTCACGACCATCCAGGAGTTGTTTTTTTCAGAGCACATATAGATAGTGAAGAGCCGTCAATGCAGCTCCTGAAAAATCCAAACATCCTCCCGCCACTGGAATTGCCTTTGCCTGATCCAATAACGCCGCCAGGTTTATCATACGCAAGGCAGCAGTATCTCTATGCTAATATAATTGAATTGAATTGAATTGAATTTATTCGATGCTCATATATAAAATATAAAATATAGAAATACAATATAGGAATTTTTTACAATAATCAAATACAACGAGCATCTGGAACACCCATTAGGCCGGGAATCCAGCCCATCTCCAATGGGGTCCAAATTGCACAATTAAAAAGTTATCAAAATTAATACATATTAAAAAGGAAAAGAAAAAAAAGCAGCATTTAAAAACCAAGAAGGTTGGTTTGCAGTTTTGTTCTCACTCCACTCGCGATATTGTATGTCCTGAGCCAGTTGAACCAGTAGATCACTAGTGTTAATACATACTGTACAATCCTTCAGATTTGGGTTGGTAGCACCCTCGATATTTTACATTAGTTTGTCTTTAGGTTATTGTTACTTTTTGTTTCAACGACAATGTACAGCGCTCCTATGTAGAAATTATAAACGTTTACTTCTAAATATTAATATTTTTAATAACTTATTTTTCTCTCCTAAATATTAATATTTTTAATAACTTATTTTTCTATGTTTATCTTTTAATTGTGTAAATGGTTTATCCATAGTTTATTCGTATTGCAGATGCCACTACAACTACAAATGTAATACACTAGTATTGCAGTAGTGTAATTTTTTTTCTCATATTTAACAGGCAGTTTAATATATATTGTTGACATTTAATCCATTATTATGTACAGAAGATATTCATTAAAATTTGTGAAATTTACAGATTGTGTTCCTTATAGTATATTCTACCAGTGTGCCAAATTTCATTGCATGGCATGTTATATATCATTTTAAAGGTAATAAAATGGAGAATCAGAATCCATTAAAATCTCAAAGTTGAGAAATGCCAACTTATACCTGGTTTTGTGGTGCCGGGTCTCATTTCATCCTTTATTATATTCACATAGTATACCCACTTTATATTAAAACCATAGAAAAATGTTACAATTTATGGGGCTAACCACAAAAACCAATGATTTAAAAAAATATTGAAGAAAAAATATGTCGAAGAAACATACAAAACATGACTTGTATGCCATGAAATACTACATTAGTATACTAGAAGTACAGTTAATTAGGCCACGTAAAATAAAACAATTGGTTAGCATCCCCGCCCGACCGTCAGAAAAGCCCCCGACCTGATTTTTTTTTTTTTTTTTTTTTTTTTGCAAAACTTTTTTTTTTTTTACAAAACACTCAAAAACTCCTCCCGAAGGCAATTTATATAGGAATTGTTTACCATCCGTCCGAACGCCAGCCGACTGGGCTTATCCCTGCAGTTCCATTCCTTCATCGTCCCGTCTAGGCTAGGCTAGCCTAGTCCTTGCTTCTATCTAGAAAAGGCCTAGTTTTATAGTAGTATAAAAAGAGTGTATTTGTATACACGGTACAGCCGATGCAAAGCATTAAGATTTACTCGGGATTAGGTTTATACTGTATTAGCAAACTAAACTCCGATCCGATGCTTACGTCTCATGCTTTGTGCAGAAAAGCCAAGTCGGCCAATCAGCGCGTTGGTATTTCCATCACTTTTGAAGTAGACATCCACAGCGCGAAAGAGAAACAAGGAGGAACCGCTCTGTGGTGACCGCGACCGGAGACAAGACAACAAACATGGCTGCGCCCATCAGTTTAAAACTGTGGCATGTTCACTTCTTACCTGTGTGCAATATTTTACGAAATAAAATTTTAAAGATAAACTAAATAAAACAAATATTTCACGCTATTTCATAGGTAAGACAGCATAGATAAATTTATTACTGGAAATATAGTGGCGAGATAGTGCATGCGTATATTAGCGAGCGAGCCGTCCGGCCGTCTTTTGGACTGCCAACAATTAATTAGGACGGCAACTTTTACTGTGACGGCTTGGACGGCTTGGCCTAATCAGCTCAGCCTAGCCTTTGGGCCTGGTCTACCTTTAGCAAATTCTTTATATATCTATCGAATGTTACATTCTAAAGGTAAATCATATTTACGTTTGATAAAAACAACATTTATTGATTGAATGTACGTTTTCGTACCAATAATCGATGGGGATTACTAACGATGGGCGTGGCCCGCCATCGGCTCAGTGCCACGCCCACTGGCTTCAATTTTGGAAAAACAAAATAGGCCGTCTATTTTGTTTTTCTGGCGAAACCCCTACATGGCATCAATGATGACTGTTGTGTTGTTCCAACATCAAACCCAGTATGGTCCAGTTATAATTAATGTCCAGCAAACACAAACTTCAACACAAAGCATGGAATATTCACATGCTGGTACAGTGACGTGATGTTTCCAAACAGCTGGTCCAACTAGATGTCAAAGTGTTTCTCAGCATAAACATAGCACATGATACTAGTCAAACTCATTAATAGTATTCACTATTGAGTATTATCACTATATGTACATACTCAATCACATAAACAATCACAAATAGTAATCAATTGTACAAAATGCCAGTTCAAAAATTACGTTTCTGTTTATGAATGGACAATGAATTATTATACGACTATGACAAACTTCAATCTATTTTGCTGTTGTTATTTATTTTATTTTAAATTTCACATCCAACAGCAATTACACTCGCCAGGATGGAATGCTTTATAAACCTGTTATCGATATCATCAGTTCTGTAAACATATACAATGTTGCATGTTTTAAAACTTCATATATAGGGATTTCAATATGACTGTTATTCATATAGGCAAAGCTTATCTGCTTGATATAGATGAATTACATGATTTCTTGTATCCAATTT
>NW_022745085.1:92549-99724 GCF_011630105.1 Anneissia japonica
ATATATATAGTTTGTAGAACTGATTTTTTTAAGACACAGAAAAGTTTTTAAGTGATACAGGCTACAGACTTTGGAATATTTTAATATAAGGAAGCGTAACCACCCTATTTTCCACCTTCCCACCAGTACAGGTACACTTTGTTTCAAGTTAAATAATAATCTCATAATGAATTTTTAATAATGTCCTAATTTCATAGGCCAAATATTGGCATTTGGCTTTAAAGTTAAATAATGATATCTTAATGAAATTTTAATAATCTTCTAAATAGCTGTATACACATAACAAAAGTTTTTTAGTGATTGTAATTTAATCAGCCAAGTACAAGTACACTTGGCTTCAAGTTATATAATAATCTCATAATGAATTTTGAATAATGTCCTAATTAGCTGTATATACATAAAAAATGTTTTTTAGTGATTGTAATTTAATCTGCCAAATACAGGTATTTAATATGCTACAAACAACCCAATGCAATAATATTCTAATTATGTGTATACAATTTAACTATTTAATAGTGCAGCAAGAATGATTTTTTTATGTTGGTTTCCAGCATATCATATGTGTTCATTCCAGCATTTGTATTCATGATTGACAATGTATTGTATATTTTAGTAATCAGTTACAGTACAGTATATGTAAATAGTTTATTGTGTAAAGCATATTTAAATAATAATAGAAATTTAGAACCTGAAACTTGTTGCTTTGTTTGTACATGGCGTCTCTAAACAATAAGTTCCAGAAAGACTGCATGGATTGCAATGTTTTTCTTCAATGTTTTTTTTACATGTTTTTGGAGAAGCTTTTTTAACTACTAAAAATATTTTTAATCATAATTTCCAATTGCTTAAATTTCATGTATTACATCAACTTTATTGAGGAAAGTTTTTTTTTAAAGCCAATCAAAGCCCTAAGTATTATCACCATTTTCATGGGTTAACTACCCTTTTAATGTATTGTTATATTAATAGTGTGTTCTTCCACATTTTGACCATTGAAATTTGTACCGAAAACAAAATTTTGAATGTCTAAATTAAGTAATTAATAGGCAAAGACCTGGTTAAATTATGCGACTCTTTGGATAGATAGCAAACCATGATAGGTTTTTAGAGTTAAGCATAACGCATTACCCATGCGCTACATAGCGAGACAAGCTAGCGCAGCAGAATAGCGAAATGATGGAATTTTTAATCACCTTCTAAACTTTTTTTTTTGCACAAATTCTGCATGCATACAGCATGGATTTAAATTTACTCCTCGATGTTGCATTTTTTTAATTGGACATGCTTACTGCAAAAGTGGTGGCGCTGCTTGGAAGGAAGGGGGAGAGGGATGTGGAGCTACATCCTCAATCCCCTTCCCCCCTTAATGGGAGAAAAACCACAATTCGTCAGGGAGACAAAACAAATTATATTAATAGATTCTAAAATTGATTAAATAAGCCTTTGAAACCCCTAAATTGTAATATTTTCGGAGGGGAAGAGCTGTTTCCCCTGGACCACTTTAGTGACGACTGACTACGCCCACGTTTTTTCTTGTCGGGGACATCACCCCCCCCCCACCTCTCGGGGAAATCCTGGTTTCCGTTTTCGTATGCAGGTTTTTGTTTTCAAATATAAAAAGTACCACCATACCACTTCTTTTATATATAATTTGACATACAAAATAAAAGGAAATATTTTCCCGCCAATTTATTAGACACTTCATTTTGATGACATATGACTAGATAAAATTCAAAAAAGTTCTAGTGGTGAGGAATGGTCGGACGACTCTCAGTCCGATGATGACGATCTGGAGTCGGTCGCCAACTCTGACGTGCTTGCATCGGACTACTCAGACGACGAGAGGGAGAGGGAAGAGGAAGAGGAGGTTTACGATGATGATATTGAGGTAACTCCAAGTGGGTCAGGCTCTGCTGGTGGTGATGGACCTAGGCTAGGCCGAGGGCCTAGTGGTGCGCCTTCTACCAGTGGAAACCTGGCCCGTCGGAAGCGGAGAGCACCAAAACAGAAGGAGGACTCTCCGTAATGACATGGGGATTGGGGGGGGGGCAGGAGTAGCTGAAGGTGGAGTAGGCCTAGGCGTAGCTAGAGGAGTAGGCATAGGCCTAGCTAGAGGAGTAGGCAGATAGGGGGAAAGGCCTAGGGCTAGAGCAGTTGGGAGAGGTAGGGGAAGGGGAGTTGGTAGGGGTGTAGTAGGTCAAGTGGAAGGCGGTCCCGGGAGACAACGTGGGAGAGTGCTTGGCAGGGTGGCTAGGGAACGCATGGAGCGTGAGTCCAAACTGCGCAAATGGTGACCCTTGGATCAAGAGTCATCATTTCTTGTACATGACTTTCAGGGTCCGATACCTGGCCCTACAGATAGGTTTCCCCCTGGCACAAAGGAGTCAGATATCTTTGCCCTTTTTTTCAATCAATTTATTTTGCAGATCATTGTTCAACAGACCAACCTGTACCACACCCAACTCCGTCCTGGTGTTGAATTTATTGAGCTGACTGTTCGGGAACTTCAGGCCTTTTTTGGGATGATCATCATGATTTCAACTAAAGGGTATAGAATTCGCCAAAACATCTGGTCAAAACAAGAATATTTACACGACAGTGCACTCGCGAAAATCATGTCTCGTACCCATTTTTTTTTTTATATTGCGTCACATTCACTTCAACGACAATACACAGGAGCCAGACCAGTTAGGACCAGATTGTGATCGACTTTTCAAGCTTCGCCCACTCATTGACCACATGAAGGATACCTACCCACGCCATTATAATCTATCAGAACACATTGCTGCAGACGAAGCCATGGTCAAATTCCAAGGAAGACATAGGTAAATTTCTAGTTTTGAATTAGTATATTTTATCTTAGCACCTACTTTGATCTGTGTATATTGGTTTGATATTTTTGTATTTCTATTTTTATTTTTTAGTGGAAAACAGTATGATCCATCCAAACCTATCAAACGAGGATTCAAAGTGTGGACGCTTGCTGATTCAGTATCTGGTTATGTACACAATTTCAAAATCTACATGGGAAAATTCGGTAATGAAAACAACCAAAATCTTGGAGCCAGAGCCATAAAAAGTGTAATCAGCGAAGACTTACATCACCGCTACCATCGTCTGTATTGTGACCAGTTTTTTTCATCAATACCTCTATTCAAAGAACTAAAAGAATTAGGCATGTACTGTATGGGAACTGTTAGACACGACAGACGAGGATTTGCCTCAGAACTACTCACTTTGAGACCAAGAAGAAGAAATATGCCACGCGGAGAATCCCACTTTCAATGTCATGATGATGGTTTATGCGCGTATGCATGGAAAGATGCACAATTAATATTTTTACTTAGCACAGCACACTCGGCAGATTTATCTGAAGGAACTGTAACACGTAATATGCACAATAGAGGAAACCGCGGAGATGTGCCTGCCCCCCCAAGCATTTTGCGATTACAACAAGTATATGGGGGGAGTTGATCATGCTGACCAGCTAAAATCATATTACTGTGTACTGTAGATAGAAAATCACGACGCTGGCACATGAGACTCTTCTGGCATATCTTTGATACAACTATCTATCACTTACTTACATCATCCACAAAGAATGGCAGGTAAGCAACCAAATCAAACCTGATCGCCTTTTCGGCTTCCGCTATAAGCTTGCAGATAAACTTATTGGACATTTTAGCTCACGTCAGCGACTAGGACGACCACCTATCGTGCCACCAAACCCTGTAGTCAAACACAAACTTGTTGATCTGAGAGCAACATTTCCCAAAAAGCGACGCTGTCATGTGTGCTACAAGAATGGAGTCAGACATGAGACATTTTTTGGATGCGCACAGTGTAACAACATTCCACTGTGCCGTCCAAACAAGCATCGGGATTGTTTCAATGCTTATCATGATTGAACATTCACAACAATATATTTTTGAAAAATTGGAGACTAAAATGTTTTAAGTTTTTCTAGGGGAGATTATAGGTTAGAAGGCTTGTGAGTTGATAGCTGTTGTTTACAATGGTAAAACAGCCCAATCTTTTCTTTTCTGGAATCAAAGAACATCAATGTATTTTCGAGTATGTTTTGATTATATGATTGCAATTATATTTTACAGAAATTATTTGATTTGCCTTTTGTCAGTTCTTGCCTTGCTGTTTTTAATTTTTTTTTAAATTTTTAGTTTATTTTTATTTGAATATTTCGTTTCGGCGTTCACATCATTTTACATATTTCTTCTAATTTTCCAGACCGTTTACTCAAGTAGGTCAATTGAGGTCATGTTTTGAAGATGAGTTATTGGTGCTTATGGAGAGAAGTAGATGAATGCAATATTGTTGAATACTTGTATCTACTGACAGTGAAAAAAAACCAGAGCCTTGCAGGCGTCAACGTTCCTATGCATGATACACGACTTTAAGAAGATTATATACGTATAGATATATATATAAAATATATATACATATATATATATACATGTACGTATATATATATATTTATATATATGTATACATATATATATTTATATATATATACATACATATATATACATATATGTTTGTGTGTGTATATATACTTATATATAAGTATATAAGAATATAAGTGCATATATACGAAGTATATATATAGGCCTATATAAGTATATATGTATGTGTATATATGTATATATATATGTATGTATATATATATATATTACGTATATATAAGTATGTATATGTATATATATGTGTATATATATATAAGTTTGTATATATATGTATATATATAATATATAAGTATGTATATATGTTATAATGCATATATGTATGTATATATATATATAAATATATATATGTATACATATATATAAATATATATATATACGTACATGTATATATATATATGTATATATATTTTATATATATATCTATACGTATATAATCTTCTTAAAGTCGTGTATCATGCATAGGAACGTTGACGCCCGCAGGGCTCTGGTCATGGATTGTTTAAGCCAGTGACTACTATAATGCTAATGCAAATTTTTTCAGTTGTTTTCTTAAGGTTCACAAAGTATAGGACTGTATACGTATAGCTGTAAAGCCTATAGATTATGGACCTCTAAAGAGAGGTAGGACTGTTAATCCAGTAATATATACTGTAGTCTAACAATATTTCAAAGGTTCCCTACCTATTCCATCTCATCACTATTAAACATGATAATTACAATATCATCTTTTGACTATCTGGATGTTTTTTTAAATTTTATACTTCACTAAAAAAATATAAAATCTACTTATTTGATTTAACAGGAAATGTTTTTTTTTTATTTGAATTGCCCTGGTTAGAATGTGATTGGAATACAGAATTAAACTGGTTCAACCAGATTGTTCGGGTGTGAAATAGGTAATTGGTTAGAACATGTGTTATG
Source organism: Anneissia japonica (assembly GCF_011630105.1). Taxonomy (NCBI): domain Eukaryota; kingdom Metazoa; phylum Echinodermata; class Crinoidea; order Comatulida; family Comatulidae; genus Anneissia; species Anneissia japonica. The sequence goes on from NW_022745085.1 coordinate 97,952, forward strand.
GGCTAGAGTCAACTGTGTTAACCAGATCATAATCTTATATGGATGAGTTTAAACTGGTTTCAAGTTGATAGAAATTTTGTTATGAAGCATTGTTTAAGAAAGCCGCATTTTTAATGGAGATTTTGTGCTGGAGCATGCAGGTACAGTACATAACTGATTCTCTAAGTAATTAAAATCCCTGTTCAGGTTTTGGGTTATTACTGAGTCATGTATAGATTATTATTATGTAATATAGAAATGTACATATGGATGTTGAGTATGGTGACAAAGTAATATTATTTCTAATTAGAATTGCATAATGTATGATAAGAAATTTATGGATATTCTTAAAGTTGGGTTAGATTGTCATTATATTTGAAACAAAATTCTTGTTTACTAACACATGTAATGACGCTTGCATGGTGCTTTATATTTACTTTTTATTTGTGTAAATTTGTGTTTGCATTTTGGAGAATATTAATTTGATTTTAAATGCTGAAGAAGACGACAAATTTAATATTAAGTTAACATAATGGATATGTTGTATAGTATGCCATAAAATGGTGTCAATGAATGGGAATGAGATTATGAAAAGTTCTGAAAGTTGTTTAGATTTCTTCTGATTGTTTTACAACAAAACTCTGAAATCAAAACCAGTCAAAATAAATATAATCAGGTTAGATGTTAAACATTAGTAGGAATTTTTCTGAAGTATTTTTAGAACTTTTGAAATTATAAGCATCGTAGAACTTAAGTTGAAACAAGTATCTTCGTTTTTTTATTGTATTATGTGACCATCCATTTTTTACTGTAGCTATTTTTCTTGATGTAGGATTAACAAATGTGTACAGAGAAAATCAATGAATATTTATTGTTATGATTTTGTTATGATTACAGTTATAATTATTGCAAATGTATTAAATGCTATCCGTGGATGCGAGTGTGACTACTGTTAAGTTATTGTGACAGTTTATAGTCAGCCTGATTCTGGGTGCTAACGTTCATCATCAGCACATTAGTCAGAGATTCCAGATAGTAATAAGGAATGTTATTGTGCTATGTATAAGCAGCAGTTACTTTCACTAACACAACACAGATTGTACATACACATTACAGGAAGTGAATTGGGCAGTAAACCAGGAAACAATGCCATACTCCCAAAATAGTGTACTGGGTTCTTTTTTTTTTGTCCAGTCAAACCAAGGAGGTATTATAGTGTTTAACAGCTTAACATATCCCATCCATAGAAATAGGTAATTACATCAAATAACAGTATTAGCAGGTCCAAGTGCTTCAAACCTGGTCTCTAACCTCTGACACTATGTATCCTCACCGCTAACACAATGTCCAACTCATTTGGACACCTGAAAGAGATCCCAAGAAAGGCAGGCCTAAAAGTTTGTAAGGAGTGAACATCATGTTGGTGGACAAACTGAAGATAGTGACTACATCAGCCTTGTGTTATCACCAGGCACAAAGAGAATATGCAAGTAAAACACTACAAGCATTCAGAATAACATCCTGATTAATATTCTTGTAAGGTTCATTCTCAACCTTCAATAAATAAAAATACAAAATTCAATGATCCATTCTCAACCATCAATGTACAATCCCATGGCCAATTCTCACACCTTCAATGTTTTGTCTGTAACATAACAAGTTCATACACTAGAGACTAATTATTTTATTTTTCTCACAGAAGAACATTTATTCTCAATTGCTACAATTGTACATGAAGAAATACAACATCAGGTGAGTTTCACTCCTGCTATGTTATACTGTGTAACATCTCAA
>NW_022745085.1:100233-115703 GCF_011630105.1 Anneissia japonica
GTAAAACTCGAGCGTCACGACATTGCGAAGTGTCTGCTCTTGTTCCTTGTATCGTACTCACTCGAGTCAACCCGAGATGGCCCGAGTGAAGTTTCATGCAAATGTTTCGTACGGAAAAAAAAGTCGCGCCCAGAACCATCTATTTATCTGGGATTTTCCCATAGAGCTATTATTATATCTCTATGGATTTTCCACATTATCATGTAGGCCTACTTGAATTGGCATTGGCTGTAAATCTGTATTGAACATGAGGTGAAAATAGGGTCGCTTAGCGAGGCGACATCTTCGCTGCTCGAAATAAATTACTTAAGAGCCTAGCCTAGGCCTACCTAACCCTAGACGAAGATAATATTTGGAGGCTTTACCTCTGCACGTGATAACCTACTGAGTTGACGGCGGTTGTGCAATAGCTGAAATTATGGGAAAAAAATAATGCACCCCGTTTGGCTGCAACACACGAGTAGCCGAAACCCTCGCCGGATATAGTACGGTTCAAAACCCGTCGAAACGACCGGAATTCTTACCTGAATTTTGTCAGATCTTAAAGTCATACTATCATCACTGTAGCAAAGAACTGAATGATAATGGATCCAATACGGAAAACCCGGAGGATTCAAAACGATTTCGTTTTATTCCTCATTGATGCGGAAACAAACTACCGTCAGCAGTTTTGGGAAGAGGAGGCAACGTGACAATTTTTGATCAGTGACCAGCGCAAAAAATAACAATTAACATTCTGCTATCTAGGGGGCAGCAAAAAATTCTGATAAATTATCCCATTAGTATTACACTATTTTACACTCCAAAATGCTGATGAGCGGGGAGGGGGTGGGTAGGTAACAATTGACGACCGAAGAAGAAAAAATAAATCAATCAATCAAAATAAAATTAAAAAAATAATTTATAAAGAAAAAAATATTTATAATTTAAAATAATCTTATTTAAGATAGCAAATAGTGGTTAAAAGACATAAGGCTAGATACCGGTACCTGAAAGTCGTGGGTTCAATTCCTGGTAGTATTTGGGTTGGGGACGTACTGAGTAGGCCTATTCGGTACGATAACATGTCAGGTAGGGCAAAATATTATAGCCTATGTAAATACGAGTACGTGATTGGTCGAAATGGCATCACGCGACTAGCGCTACGAGGATCGGAAACGTTATATTTCGCCGTAAGGAAATATAACTTTGAAAAGTGACCGGTCTCTGACGTCACCGGATTACACCTGCATTATTGGAGGTTGGTATACCAAAACGGACTTCGATCTGTTTCAACTCCAGAGCCATAGGCGTAGATCCCGGGGGATGGGGGATATATCCCCCCCCCCAATATTTGACAAGGGGGTGGTCCATTGTATCATCCCCCCCCCCCAATATTTTGAATATGTATGGGATGAAATGGAGCTTTACACACTTCAAAAGACTGTCACAGAAATAATTTGCACTGTATTATGCGCTTACAAAGATGAAAATTAGCATAATGTATTAATGTTGATCACATTTAATATAATTTTGCTTAGGCCTATAGGCCTATATCTCCATTAAAAAAAAAATGAACAATTTATACCCCGCCACGCCCCCCGCCCTTGAATGTGTACGTCACAGATTTTACTAACAAAGTCGAAGTCGAGATTGTTTCCACGATGTCAATGCATTATTTATCATAATGGTTAGCCTTGATATGGGTTCCCCGAGACGACAACTTCACTTTTCCTTCGAAGGATAAAAATTACAGTACCCTTCTATGTAGCCCGGAAATGATACTTCAACTGTGGCGGGTCCAGGAAGTCGAAATAGAGGGGATCCTGGGATGATTTTGCGCAAATAAAATGTCCACCGACCTCATCAGCACAATTGTTGGGGCTGAGGTAAGAAAAATTATGATTGTGGCACCTCCATGGCCGGAAATGGCACTCACAGATTAAAAGTTGAATAGGCCTACAATTTTGTCTGTTTTCTCCATTTTTGTTTATAATTTTGAAAAAATTAGGAGGTTGGGGACCAGTAGTGACAAAGTCTCCCGTTGAATCTACCACTGTTCAATATAACACTAGACATACCGGTAGCCTATCATTTTGTATCACAAAATAATGATTACGGTAATGCCTAATGTCAAGCGAAAGATATCTGCTAGAATAGGTCGATTTCTGCTAAGAATAATACTAAATGCTAAAACGGTCAAAATTTTGCTTAAAAGCAGAATTCTGCTAACTCTGGCAACTATGTTTTGATATACCCAACGAAATTACCCAAGATTCAACCAAAATTACCCAAGCTTCCAGAAAATGCATTAAAATTTGAAAAAAAAACAAAAAAAAACAAAAAAAAAAAAAAAACAAAAAAAAAAAACACGTAAAAAAAAAAAAAAAAAAAAACAAAAAAAAAAAACACGTGATTTTCGTATGCATAGTTTCCCTTTTAGTTCATTCTATAAACCATTTTTTATTGTAATTGTTTCTGTTAATTATTAAAATTAATATTCATGAGGTGATAATATGAATAGAAAAATACGCCCTCAGTCGGCCAATAGTGTTATCATAAATCAGTTACCAAGTTTTATTATGTAATGCATTAATTAAAGATCAGTGGCAACGCAAATCACAAATAAACAATTTCTGAACCTATGTTTATAGCAATTGACAGTCAATTAACAATTTTATGTGCACTTCGTTGAGTTTTGCTTGCTTGAATGGACTAAAATATACTTTGTTACTTCTTAATTTTCCTCTGTGACAAAAATATTTAATTTTCTTAGTAAAAATAAAATACCCAAGGATTTGAACGGGATACCCAAGAACCCAAGACAAAGTCAAAATACCCAAGATACCCAATTGGGAGGTACTCTACTAGCAGGATGGTTGGGTTGCATCATGTCTATGACGCCCTCGGAAAATCACAAGGATTATACCATTTTGTGATCAGTGGCGTAGAAAAATATTTTTCATTGGGGGGATGATTGACGTGTTAGCCAGTGTCGTAACAGGCGCGGGGGGGGTTTTTACCGGGCTGACCAAGCCGTCATACCCGGGCTGGGTAATAAGAGAAAAGAAAGAAGGGAGAGGGAGGGAAAGAGAAAGAAGAGGAAAAGAAAAGGAAAAAAAAAAAAGAGAAGAGAAAAATAAAGACAAAAATAAAAAGGAAGATATCATAATGACCAGACTCACAACACCCTGCAACCCCTTCTCCATTTCAAAAACTGTCATAACGCCTTTGATCTATGCTGCCCGATGGCGTAGCCACTGGGGGACAAGGGGAAAATATCTATCTTTGAAAAATCTTCCCCACCCCTTTATAAATGCCCTTTTCATCCCCTGGAAGTGCCTAAAAACCTCAAATTTCGCGCGCTTCGCTCGCATTTCTTGTTAACATGGGCTAATTTCCTCTAAAAATTGCACATTTTAGGAAATTTTGATCAATTCCAACGAAATTAGAATTAAAAACACCGAGGGACAAAGGGAAAATATCCATCTTTGGAAAATCTTTCCCCACCCCTTGACAAATGCATCCTCTGAAAGTGCCTAAAATTCTCAAATTCTTTGCGCGCATTTCTTGTTACGGTAGGCCAATTTCCTCTATAAATTGTACATTTTAGGGAGTTTTCATCAATTCCGACGAAATTAGAATTAAAAACACAAAAATATTTTGCACGCATGGCCCGCATTTTTTTAAGGGCTTTTTTAGTTTTGCCTAAAATTCTCAAATTCTTTGCGCGCATTTCTTGTTACGGTAGGCCAATTTCCTCTATAAATTGCACATTTTAGGGAGTTTTCATCAATTCCGACGAAATTAGAATTAAAAACACAAAAATATTTTAGGCCTTTTTTAGTTTTATCCTTTTAAGTTATTTAAACACATAATAGTCCCAAACTCAAGAAAGACAAAATTAAGATAGATAGTTTTAACCTAAAAGAAGGGCCTCAATGTGTATTAATGGTGACAGAATATGTTTGTAATAAATAAAACCATGATGAAAATGCTTATATTTAGTTTCAAACACACGTGTGTGGCCTATATTATAGATAACATAAGCCCTATGTCGTATTGTTTTCTATATGGGGAGTAGGGTGTGGTGGGTATGGAACCGGGAAAATAAATACCCACTCTGACCCAAGCTAGACCCCTGTTACGCGCCTGGTGTTAGCGCCAATGTGTGCCCTTGTGCGGACAGGGATGTGCCCCCCTCTGACGCTGGAAACCTTGTTTTTGAAAAATAAATTGATGCAATTTGCTATTATAGGCCTTATCAATAAATTCCTCATCAACCGATATAACCTTAAACATTCTTGGAATTGACACAATATTACTGATGTCGTACATCAGCAAGCACATCTGATATCTAAGGAAACTGAGCTTAGATTGGTACAAGATAAAATAATTTTGTTATCAACATTAATACATTATGCTAATGGGGGGGGGAATGAGACCCTTCCCCTTGTCAAATATTGGGGGATATATCCCCCATCCCCCCGCTCTGGGATCTACGCCTATGATCCAGAGATGTCCAAAAGAGAGAGAGAGAGGGGGGGGGGTGGTGGTGGTGAAAGGTGGAGCGAAATTTGGGCTGATCGAGATAACACTACCGTAGGGGATCAGGGGGCTGTCCCCATGAAATGTTTGTGTTCTAGAAGCCCGAAAATAACATCTGTGGCGTTTTGGGAGATTTTGTTTTCTTCCTTTCTTTTCTTTTATTTTTTTTATTATCTTCGAAAAAGGTGGGTGGGGGCCCCGGGCCTCTAATTCCGCACCTGCATTGAAAACGATAAATCGTAGTAGTTTCAGTGTAAGGCAACCACCCGTTTTTTAAAACGTTTAATGATGAAGCATCAATAAAACCGGCTTACTTCGACCTTTTGACCTACCTCGCGCTAATTCGGTAAAAACTTGTTACGCTCGTAATAATCTCGTAGTTACTCCATAGGTCGTACCTCACTCGTAGTTAACACGTAATGATAATAACCTCGGTCCTTTATGTCCTTTCCAAAGATCACGGCTTTTTAAACCCAAACTCCGAGGAAAAAAATATGATATGTTGTAGAACTGATTTTTCTAAGACAGATAAACTGACGATAAACTGGGGAACGGTGAATGAGATATTAATTAAAAATAGGGGGAAAATACCCAAAATTTTACCAAAACCAACGTTTTGGAAATATTAAGTATAATTTGGTGCACATAAGTATAAGAATTTAAAAAAAATGTATTAATGTCAATTTAGCTCATTTGCCAGGATTCAATGCAGTCCTTTAACGCCAACATAATATCAATGCCTGTCGAATGTCTCAAATCAGAAGGCTACAAGTAACAGTACCGTAATGAAGTAAAGCATTTTACGGCCTTTAAATAAGATAATTGTAAAACGTAGGCACTAAAAATGGGGTTTTTCAATAATAAATATTTTCATGTTTTGCGAAGTTTCATTACAGCTAATATAAATATATGTTTTCTGAGTAATATGAGCCCAAATTCAACTCTCCTGTACAAATAGTAACAGAGTTACCGAGTTTTTCGGATTTTTTTTTCAAAATTTTATCAAAACCGGCTTAAAAAGTTAAACCAATTATATATTTATGCATAAATTAACATTATCAATATTTGATAATGTAGATTATCAATATTTGAATGTAGAAACATTCGATGGCTCTGAAAACTAAAAACAGGTTTTTTGACCAAAAACGTGTGTTTTTGTAATACATTTTTTCTGGTATTTTGTTGGGTAAATGTTCTATTATAGCGAATAGAAACATGAGTCTTCAGAACAGTGGTACCAAAATGAACTCTGTATGACTAATAGTAACCGAAATACAGATTTTTGAGTCCCCAAAATGGATAATTTTTCATAAAACCCGCCATTCTGACCATTAGATGAAAGAATTTCGCTTGGGATCCACCAGATTCGTAATCAGCATGGTCAAATACCCAAATTCAAATGGATCCCAGCTTAAATGTTCCCCCATCCCAGCTTCTACCTAAAAATGCCTATTGTATCATCATTTTTGGAATAATATGAAACCTGTCTAAAAAGAATTCGATAATTTTTCGTTTGTTTGTACTCATATGCAATTATAGCTATCATTCATAAGGTCTGAACTTTAGAGGATTTTTAATCAAGATTTAAACACTTTCCTAACGATTCCTAATGAAGTGACCTGGTGTTATAGGTGCGTAAACACGTGTTCGTACTCCTGGTACTCGAAGATAAGCTGTGCCCATGCGTCTTAGAAAAAAATCTGATTTTAAAACTGGTGGTTTGGCAGGTGGTGACGTCATTACATACGGCTTTTTGCATGAAATTTACTATTTAGTAAGGCATAGACTTTCTTTTTACATGGTTAGGTTTAATGATAAGGAGTAGGGCCTATATGTTATTGTTTTTATATTCATTGTATTAAATTTTCAATAAAATAATGACATTAATGATTAGTTTTGATATTTTACTTTATTATTTTCAGCCGAATTATTAGGTGTAGGAGTGGAACAAGGATTGGCCATATTATGCTGACGGAATGGAATAATTTATGAACAAAAATCATAAAATATGATATGATAATTATTATTTAATTAAAAAATGAACATGAAATGTACATATTAAATGAATCACAACGTTTTCAGGTGTTTTCATGAAATAAACAAACGTATTAGAATGCTGGTCACTACGGCCCAAAACCAAATCGGCCCAAACCAACTCGGACCAAAACCAACTCGGCCTCAAACTAACTCGGACCGAAACCAACTCGGCCCAGACGACAACTTTATATATCTATACGGTATACGATATTGATTTATTCAAGACGGCAGGTTAAAATAGTTGGGTGGTCCCTGTGTGAAACGAATACAGTAGAACCCCTAATAAGAAGACACCTTCGGGACCAAAAAAGAAAGTGTCCCTTTAATAGGGGTGTCCTCTGAATAGGGCTACCCTTATTTAGGGGGCTGAACCAAAAATGCAAAATTGTCCCCTTAATAGGGGTTTTTGACATGTTTTCATACAATGATACCATACATTCTGTATAATTTTTAAATTTAATGATTGACATAAACATCAGTTAAGTAGTTAGAACTAATTGATAGCTACAATTTTCAATGCAAATACAATTCATTAATTATAATATGAAATCAGCACAAATGTAATTAAAATAACAATAGTTTTATTTGTTGTAGAAGCGGTGTGGTGCAGCAAAACGTTATGGTTTCCCAATTAACGTCGAGGTCGGGGTTTCAATCCCCTGTTGTACATTTTGCTTGTGTCCTTGAGCAAGGCACTTTATCTGCATTGCTTCTTCTGTAATCACCTATTCTTGTCGGGCTCGTAGGTAGACCATTGAGGCCTGTATGGTACATGTTGTGCCCTCTCAATTTCATCAAACCATCACTGCATGGGTTTCCTCCACCCAGGAGTATAAATGGGTACCCGGTGGGGTTGCCTACTCCTGTGATGCTTACCAGCAGCAAAACATGAGGACCCAGTGACCAGGGAAAAGAAGCGCTTTGTATCTTAAAAGAAGGCGCTGTATAAATAATATAAATAATAAAATAATGATAATAAATGTTCCCAATATTATTTCATGATGCAAATGTTAATGACCAAATATTCTTTTTTCTTAAATTTTAAATATTGCTTTCTATTGGATGAATGTAGCATGAATAGAGTAACGACTTAGAATTAATAGGGTGTGTATGTATTAAAATCCTATATAAAAGTACAGAAAAGTGTTACATTCATCGAAAAAAATATTGGGTGTTGCCACTCTGAAATAAACAGTTTACAAAAAAAAATTTACCAAAAATAACAGTAGTGCACCTGTTTAATTCCAAAGTGTTAGATTTATTGGAGAAGAAAGAAAAAACTTTTCGGTCGTGAATTAAAAAAAAATTTATGAGCCAGCTTGAATTAGATGTACCTGAATAAATCCGTACATTCGTGTAGGCCCTATTTTGTTTTGCTTTATATTCATACAATTATACACTATTTTGTAAAGGTATGTTAAGATTCTTTTAAAAAATAATTAGTGGGACTAGTAATAAATCGGATAATATAAAAAATAAGTAATAATCATAGTCGGCCTAATAGGCCTAATGAAAAATAATATTAGGCCTATATGATATTAATTAGGCCTGTAATAATAATACTAAAAAATATCAATAAATATAATATAATAATAATAAAATATATATTATTCAGATAATATAAAAATGAATAAGAATAGTTATACTAAAAAATAATATTAGACCTAAAAATAGTATTAATAATTATAATAATACTAAAATAATAATAATAATAATTGTCATTTGGGTGATGGGTAATAGCAATCGCTATTCATCTGGGTAATTCCGTATCATTTTGGTTCAACTATCAAGTCATTGTTTTGGATTTGAAGCAACTGAAAATCATAGCTCATGTATAACAGGTTAAAATTATGTTCAACTTTGCAATAAGTAAACAGAGGTTCAAAAAGAATTATAAGGCCTAGACCTATTCTAAAAATAAAATTTCAGTGTCCTTTAAAAAAAGTACAAATTAATGATAAGATCGTATGGACCTAGACCTATGTATTATACAGTAGATAAGTGTCCTTTTCCCCAACCGTTTATTATCCTAGATTATAATTAGAACGACTTAAACTTAATGAAATGTCAATTTAAGTCAGTTGTGAGGCCATATTCATCGAAACTTTCAACAACTTTATAAGTGCATGGTCAATGAATACCGAAATACATATTCAATTTTCAATTTTCGCTTACGTTTCTTATGAAAAGTTGACTTGGAGTCAACTTTACATAAGAATCGTTAGCAACGTAACGTAAGCGAGTTCATTCAAGGGATATTCGACAAAAACGCGGTTTCCTGTCGATTTGTGATAACGACGTATCAGCCAGATATTCAAAACGTCGGTTTCCTGTCGAGCATTGCGCTACGACGATTTTGCTTTGCGTTACGTCGATTTCACAACGCATCAGTCGCAATCTGTTTCCTGTTAAATCGTATTTTGTTACGACAAAACGACGTACGGTTGTCGTAAGCAAATCTGAGTGAACCAGGCTTTATCTGCGGCCCAAAACGATCAACGCAAACGTCGTTGACACCGGCATTTCAACTTTGCGTAAAAGAATCGTAAGAAACGTTGTTGAATCGTAAGAAATTCTGACTTCTCCGTCGACAGGAAACAATGCTTCAGGGTCCTAAGAATCGTAATAAGAAACGTATGAATCGTAAGAAATTCTGACTTTTACGTCGACAGGAAACCACTTTTAAGCACGTCTCACATTATCGCAACCTAGCTAACAATGCGACCGTACCGACCTACGGTCGTATCTGAACGGAAGTAGGACCTGGCGACCGGTACCGACCACTATATTTTTTTCAACATGTTGAAAACTCCGCGACCATCGACGACCCTCTCTTCTACACGAGCAAGTTGCTCATAGCAGCTCTCACACTGGTCGGTGTCGGTCGTATACTGATCGCAGTGCATATGCTTGATAGTGTGAGAGTCCTGGATCGTAAGAAACGTATGGATCGTAAGAAATTCTGGAAACCAGACTTTAACTGCATGGGGGAAAATAATGCACACCATTTGGCTGCAACAGTAGAGTAGCCGAAACCCTCGCCGAATATAAAACCCGTCGAAATGGCCGGAATTCTTACCTGAATTTTGTCCGATCTTGAAGTCATTTTATCACTTTAGCAAAACAACTGAATAATAACGGATCCAATACGGAAAACATGGATTCAAAACGATTTTCGCATTCGTATGCCGTCAGCAGTTTAGAGAAGAGGAAGTACTCTACTAGCAGGATGGGTGGGGTTGGTTGCATGATGTCTATGACAACCCTCGGGAAAATCCCAAGGATTATACCATTTTGTGTTATAGGTAGTTCAGTTTTAATGAATGGCTCCGGACTGTTTTACACTGTTTTTACACAGTTTTATTATTTTCCCCGTTATTTTCGAACAATTACAAGAATATATAAACAATAGTGTAAGGTGGAGCGAAATTTGGGCTGATCGAGATAACACTACCGTAGGGGATCAGGGGGCATGTCCCCATGAAATGTTTGTGTTCTAGAAGCCCGAAAATAACATGGGGCGTTTTTGCCGAGGCTGAGTAATCTCATTTTTCGGCCAATTTCAAGCTCAAAATGTTTAATGCCTGTATTTTAATTGTACACACTTTTTAAAGATAGACAATTATTATTTAATAGCAATATACTGTACTATTTACAAAGGATGTCATCATTGTCACACCTACAGTACCTATGTACAAATAAGACTAAAATAATTTTTGTTGGTTTTTCTAGATTTTAAAATAATAATAATAATAATGGCATGTGAAATTTTACCTCAATTTGTTCTTATTTTTAAAGCAATTTTAGTCCCACTGTTCTTAAAACCCGGGGTTATGAAATATTTTCTTATAAAAAAAGGTGTATCAGTTACACACAAATACATGTCAGTGGATTACTGTAGCACTAGCTCAGCAGCACCGTTTGATTATGATAATGACGACAATTATTATCGTGTAATAATATTATACTGCAACAAATTAGTTGGAAATTTCAATGTACAGTAGTAAAAATGAAAATAACAAATTTTATCACAAACCAAGGGGGCCATTTATACAGCAGGAGTGAGGACCGTTTTATATCTATTTTGTCAATTAGGGCTAAAGTTTACCACCTATCCAACTTTCCCACGTACCGATTTTTATTTTGTCCTAATCTTTCTCTCAAAATAGATTGGGTGACAAGCACCTCGAGGCCGTGGCCAATTAATTCAGTTTCCAAGAATTAAAATGTATGAAACACGAATGTTCAGGGAATGTTCGAAGCATCATTATTATTTTGTGAAACAAAATGAATTTTACAAACATCAAATAGGCCTTTTTGTATTTTAATAATGTAGTCCTAACCTCTTTACAATAATCCATGTTGAGTTAATGTTAGACGTTTTGATAACATTTACAGTGCAGCTCATAATATAAAGAGGTAGAGGCCTACATTCGGTAACAAGGACGAATTAGTGGGAAAGGCAGCCAATCGTAAGTGACTACAAATTACGTCATTTTTATGTCGTCGTATCGCTCGTTTTGGACTCTGGATGGAGTTCAACTTCGTAAGCGGCTGAAAATTGCTTGTTTATCTGCGGCCCAACACGATCAACGCAAACGTCGTTGACGTCGGCATAATTCAAGAGTCGTAAGAATCGTAAGAAACGTATGAAACGTAAGAAAGTCTGACCTTTACGTCGACAGGAAAGATCGTAAGAAACGTATGGATCGTAAGAAATTCTGGAAACCAGACTTTAACTGCATGGGGGAAAATAATGCACACCATTTGGCTGCAACAGTAGAGTAGCCGAAACCCTCGCCGAATATAAAACCCGTCGAAATGGCCGGAATTCTTACCTGAATTTTGTCCGATCTTGAAGTCATTTTATCACTTTAGCAAAACAACTGAATAATAACGGATCCAATACGGAAAACATGGATTCAAAACGATTTTCGCATTCGTATGCCGTCAGCAGTTTAGAGAAGAGGAAGTACTCTACTAGCAGGATGGGTGGGGTTGGTTGCATGATGTCTATGACAACCCTCGGGAAAATCCCAAGGATTATACCATTTTGTGTTATAGGTAGTTCAGTTTTAATGAATGGCTCCGGACTGTTTTACACTGTTTTTACACAGTTTTATTATTTTCCCCGTTATTTTCGAACAATTACAAGAATATATAAACAATAGTGTAATATGGTAGGCCTAAGGATATAATGACCATTTTCGCGAAATTTGGGCCGATGGAGATTCAGTTGTTTTGCTAAAGTGATAAAATGACTTCAAGATCGGACAAAATTCAGGTAAGAATCTCCATGGAGATAACACTACCGTAGGGACTCCGGGGGCATGTCCCCATAAAATGTTTGTGTTCTAGACGCCCGAAAATAACATCTGAGGCGTTTTAGGAGATATTTTTTTTCTTTCTTTATTATTATTCTTTCTTTTTATTACCTTCCAAAAAGGGGGGGGGAGGGCCCCGGGCCTCTAATTCCGCACCTGCATTGAAAACGATAAATCGTAGTAGTTTCAGTGTAAGGCAACCACCCATTTATTAAAACTTCCACATCACATTTTAAATGAAGTGGCATCAATAAAACCGGGTTACTTCGACTTTTTAACCCACCTCGCTAATTCGGTACAAATTCGTTACGCTCGTAATAACCTCGCAGTTAACTCGTAACCAACTCCAGAAGGTCGTACTTCACTCGTAGCTAACACGTAATAAATAAGCTCGTGTTGGTTCTTTCCAAATATTTTTTAAGTCAGACTCAGGAGGGAAAAATTGATATGATGTAGAACTGATTTTTCTAAGACAGAAAAGAGTTGTCTGACGAAAAACTGGGGAACGGTGAATGAGATACAGATTTTTGAATATTTAAAAACTGGGGGAAAAAGGTGTAAAAAGGGCGGTTAGAAATCGCCGCTATTCAGGCCGTCGCCGCTCATTTTCTTTGGCTTTGTATTTCTAGGGTTCTGCCAGTTGGTCGATTTCAGTTTTCCGGATGCCAGATTTCCGAGAGCACTTTGCCGAATCCCAGTTTGTCGAGTAGGCCTACCAGTTTGCTGACTCAAAAACAATGAATCCCAGTTGACCGGAAACCCAGTTTGCCGAACCCAGTTTGCCGAAAGTTAGAAAAGCAGTGAAACTTTAACAGCAGCATGAAAGTCACGATGGAAACTCTCTTAGTTTTACCATGGACCTATTTAATACGAATAGGTCCATGTTCTTATTCACTCATAAAACCTAAATGTTTGTTATTTAAGACAGATGAACCAACAGGATATCAGCACACCTTCTAGCTTTAGTAGATTTTAAATTGGTGCCTAAGATTAAAAAGCCTAAATCACCTATAGTATGGCTCAGTAAATTAAAGTGCTGAGCAACTGGGGAAGCCCTTGATGGTCTGTAACTAATGTTTTTGTGGTTAAGTCGGAGAGTTTACATTCAGTTTCGCATACATAATTCTATTACATTTATAGTACAAAAGTAGATGAACTAAATTATATATATATCCTATAATATTGATAATGTATATTATATATATTATATATATGTTGATGAGCGATACATGCTGTAAATTGTACTACTGAATTGACGAATAAAAGTGGGATGAACCCACAAAAGAGAGAAAAAAAAAATATATATATATATATATATGTATGTATATATAGAAAGAAAGAGAGTGCTGAGGAGGACCTGAGGTCAGGTCGAAATATTCATGTTTAAATAAAACAGTGTTCTATATTAGTCTACTCCGTTTTCAGTTTCCTTTCTATATTTTTCATATATGAACACACGTGTGTCCCTCTTCATGTTTTATATATAGGCCTATATATATATAATATATATATATATATATATATGTATATATATTCACTCACTCATAAAACCTAAATCTTGTTTAAATCATTAACATATTTATGAAAAAGGAACCAACGAATCTCATAACACCTTCTAGCCTTAGTAGATTTGAAATATGTGCCTAAGATTAAAAAGCCTAAATCACTGATAGTCCCTTACCTGTTTTCTTTCTATATTTTTCATATATAAACACACGTGTGTCCCTCTTCATGTTTTATATATATATATATATATATATATTTCTCCATTTTTAAAAATTATTGTATCACATCAAAACATCGCATACAGAAAACGTTTCAAACATAGCATAATAAAATTAATATTACATAAGAAGTTATAATTAATTAAATATAACTAAAAAACAATGAGAAAATTCATTCCATAAAAAATAAAAATTCACATTCTAAAAGTGTCAAGTAAATTATAATAGGTGTCAATGCTAACAATAGGCTTATTAACCCAAATCTAATCAAGATTAAGAACATTCCACTTCATTTTCCAATTATCATAGTTTTTCTTTAGATATAGCTATGAACAGCTCAACCGATTTTTCAAAATTAAGTGTGTTTTTAAAGTTAACAATGTTGGGTATTTTTTTGCGACACCTACATGAATATATAAAATACTTAGCATGCAGGATTAAAATGCCTATTTTCAACATCATTAATTCCCAGACAAATATTTTGTAAAGATAAAACCAACTGATTTTTTCAAATAATACTTTTAACATCATGCCAAAACTCTAGTTGTAATGTTAAAATCCCAGAATAATGGGAAACTGTTTCTGGCCAGTGATCGCAAAAAGTACACATATTTTGAACAATATTGATTTTATAGAGAAAGTCGTTAACTGGTAAGATGCGATGAATAAACTTATATTGAAAATATCTAACTTTTGTAGACAGTGAGGAGTTAAATGCATTAAGGTAAATTTCAGGCCATTCAATGTCAAAACAGTTGAAATCCTTACTCCATTTCAATTCAGCATCTTGAATTTTTTTTAGTACAATGAGAGTGGATGTGTTTACAAATTTTGCTTGATTTTATAAGTACTGAAAGCAATTCATCCTGATTACTTTGATTATTACAGATTTCAACCAGATTAGATTTTTTCCTTAAAGTGGGAACAGCACAGAGCACCGAATAATACTCCAAAAAATGACAATTTATGCCAAACATACCGAGAAACTCGGTATACGAGGTAGTTGTCCCGTCGTTATTAACCACGTCTTTAACGTACTTAACACTTTTCTCATACCATGTGTTTTTAAAAACAGTCTTGTCGTCAATTCTAATATATGAATTGTTCCACAAGATCTGATGATTAAAATCAGAAACTGGCATCTCAAAAGTAACATTACACCAAGCGCTAACAACATCTTTGATAAATAAGTTATGGATGCATGAAATACATTTTCTGTTGGTCTAAGATTATAATGCCATGTTAGAAGACTACCCATATGCTTCAAATGAAGATTGTAAAACAATGTCCATTTACAATTATTATTATGATCCAAAAATCTCTTAATCCATGAAATTTTCAGTCCCTTTATCATTGAAGGAATGTGACACATACGCAGCCCTCCCTCAGCATAATCACCAATCATCGTGCTGCGGCTAATTTTATCCGGTTTGCCCGACCAAATAAAATTATGGATAATTGTTTCAAGTTCTTTAATAAAGTAAGAAGGTGGGTTAGGCAAAACAGAGAAGAGAAAAACAAGTTGAGAAATTCCCAACGACTTAATAATGGTGATCTTGCCGAGGGGGGTTAAATCTCTCATTGACCAAACTCTGAGGATATCCTTTAACTTTTTTAGTTTTGGAACATAATTGAGCTCAAATAGATTTTTATTAATTGTAAAAGAAATTCCGAGAAGGATCATAGTGCCAGAAGATAATTTAATACCCAAATCTTGAATGTTGGGTGGATTGTTCTTAAAGGTGCCAAGAAAAAGAACTTCAGATTTGTTAAGGTTACCACTCAGACCCGAAAAAGTTTTAAAATGATTTAATACATTTATTATATATATATATATATATAGGCTATATATATATAT
>NW_022745085.1:115725-126819 GCF_011630105.1 Anneissia japonica
TTTTTTACATGATCTGGTTTAAGCTAACCACGCAGATTATATATATATACATATATATATAATATAAGCCTATGTCACTGATAGTACGGTATGGCTCGGTAAATTGTGAGCAAAAAAGAATCAATTTTGATGGCCTTTAACCGATATTTTTTGTGGATGTTAAGTTGAGTTTACATTCGGTTTCGCCTACATAATTGATGTTATTAGGATTACATTTAGTTGTGAAAAAAAGTAGTGTGCTGCGCTTGTGTACGGCGGTGACGGCAAAATACGGCAAAGTGGGCTTCGACCAACTGGGAATTCATGTTTTCGGTGAACTGGATTCGGCAAATTGGTTTCGGCAAAGCGGCCTAAATTCGGCAAACCGGGTTTTGGGAAACTATATTTCGACCAACTGGTCGGATACCTCTCAGAGGTCTATAACCTACAGGTTTGCAGAAAGATTGCCTTCCACATCCATTCACTTATCACTCTTTTGTCTCCCCCCTGGCTCTCTGTATTTATACACATGTTGTAACTGAAAAGGGTAAAACACGCCTAAAAGTTTTACAAGCCATGCCTCCGATGTATTTTCTGGGTTTATAGTAAAATACAGGAAAGTTTATAGCGCTTAAAAATGTGACGCACCAGGCATACCTTCATATCAAATGGAATATCCCGTGTTTTATTTGAGTTGGCGCACTAGAGCATGGCATGAGATACGGGAAAAACCACACAACTTTGTGAGATTGCTGTACTTAGAAAGCTATTGTTCGCAGGATTGCAGCGTTGTAGATACCATTTGGATGAAATTTGATGGTGTAAATGCTTAGCGGGATATGGTATCATTATATTTTATCACAACAGTAACGGTTATAATATTGTGGTACTGATCAGCTCATGTATGTTAAATTTTCCTGAACTTTCGACTTCGTAGACACGGTTCTAGGCCTATAATATATATATAAAAAATATCCAGATCGAAGTGAATTAACCGGTATGTTATTTAAGCCTGGTTGCCTGTCGACGTAAAAGTCAGAATTTCTTTCGATTCATATACGATTCTTACGACTCTTTATACGCAAAGTTGAAACAGTGCTGACGTCAACGACGTTTGCGTTGATCGTGTTGGGCCGGAATCCGGGTCGTTTCGGCCCTGAGTCGATTCGGCCTGGGTCGATTCGCCCGGGTCGTTTAGACCCCTTTTGGGCCGAAACGACCCGGGCTAGAGAAGGCCGAAACGACCCGGGTCAAAAGTGGTTGGCCCTTATTGTAGTATGGAGCGCCAAGTACGCACTGTGGTTTATTTGGTTTCTGTATTTTTTAAGAGCTTTTTTTTTGTGTTTGAGTATGATTTATTTTGTCTTTTTTTACGATCCTTGACACAGGATTGTACATAATAATAATAATGAAAACTTTCAAAGCGCCGGTATCCGTTTAAAGAAAACGCTCACAGCGCCCCTCCACAAGAAGACAAAAATATGACCTAGGCCTAATACTTTTTTTTTTTTTTTTTCAGCAGTATGATTATTATTTAATTTTTACAATTGTTATTGTTTCGCCCAAAACGCCTCAGGTTACATATCATTCGAGCATCTGTCTAGAAAACAAATATTTGCAGACCTCCCCTTAGGGCGGTGTTATTTAAATCGGCCCCATTTTCAGTTCCCCTGTCGGACATCTCTGGATCCTTCCGGCAGGGGCCTTGTCCATATACCGTAAATGAAATATTAAAGCTTAAACAAATTTGAATTTTTTTTAAAATATCGGAACCACAGACGAGAGGTGAACACACGCGTACACATTCACTACCATGGAATGTGTTTGCACCTAAAAATAGCCAGTTTAATTTTATCATCTGACCTACCAGTACTTCACTCTTTGCAGTAGTGCACCCACACATTCATGAAGGCGGCATACAAAGGATGTCTGCTTCACCCTAAAGAGTACCGTGGGAACCTGTTTTTGGGCGTTTCTTTCCGATTTTTACAGTTGGTTTCCAATGAACAATAGGCCTTGTGAGTGAAATTTCCGGCTCAATATCAAAAGAAGTCTGAAACAGCCATTAACATTGTAGGCCTATACATTTTATTTAAACTATATTTGACTAGTTCCATTTATTTGTGTATTTTATAAACATGCCTAATCAAAATATGTATCGACAATGGAAAGAAGATACAAACCATGTGTCTGCTTCACCTCAACATAATTGTTGAAAACATTTCTTTCCTCAAAATAATACTGTTGGTTAATAATTTCTTTAGTTAATTTCTATGCAATGAGTGATTTTGTTGGCCTTAGGTTTACAATAATATATTTGCTTTATTTTCATTATCACATCATTCAGTATATTTTAATTTATTTTATATATGTATTGTTATAAATACAACATTTGGTAATGTAAATAGAGATGCAACAAACAAAAAAAACAACAAACTAATCCGCTAAATCAATTATAAGCCTACTTTTTATAAATCTAAATTTTATTGAAGCATTTTATAAACATGATCCAAATATGTATCGTATGGAAACGATAAAAAGAAATGTGTCTCCAAACCAATCAACTTGTAACATTTGCAATGTTTCTGTAAAAAGAAAGATAACACCATTTGATACTGTTGATGAACACTTTAATAATAATGTTACAGTAATATAGCCTAAGTTTTGTGTTATACTGCTTATTTTGCCACCTTGTTCTATTAAATTATTATTCGCGGCCGCACCTCGGCAGTCCATACACCACGGCTGAAATGCATGACAAAAATACCGACTCAGGGCCGAAATGACCTGTGCCGAAAGACTCGGGCCGAATCAACCCAGGCTGAATCGACTCAGGGCCGAAACGACTACACCATGGATAATCAGGATTTGGCTAACTGAAGGGCTGTGCTTGTTTGTTGTTTTTATCTATATTAATCATTTGTTTTGGATGCAAATACTCATATTTAGGCCTGATGATTTTTGATAAATGATTATCAATGATTATTTTTAGATTATCAATAATGATTATTTTTAGGTTATCAGATGATTATAAATCTTGAAGACGTTTGTACTGCAGACTATTTGGAAAATAATTGAGGTATGCAATAATTGCGTTCATACATAATAGAAATATGTTCTGTTGTATTAATAATAATATGATAGTTTACGACACACGTCACTTCGGTCCTCGTTGTTGTGTGGTGGAGGTTAAAATTTTATTTTTATTTAATATACTGTGATCTATAAAAAATGAAACCATGATGGTAGGCCTACAGTACCAGATTTGCGATTTTTAAATTACCAAAAAACACACAGCAATTGCTGTATGCCTAGGCCTAGTGTAAGCATGGACCTATTAATAGGTCCATGGTGTAAGCCAGGTAGGACCAGAAAGTCCATTTGAGAGCACTACACCTGAAACCCCAACCCTATAGAGGCCGGTTAAATCTATGGGGACACAATTATATGTACATCTCCTGGTCTAGTGCTAGCTAGTGCCCCGCTATGGCTCGGGTGGTGGAAGGGGGGGGGGGGGCCCGGGCCTACAATTGACAGGTGCATAACAGAATTACGTCAGAAAATTAAGGATTTTTTTATCTTTAATTTTTAAAAAGGAATGTATGAAATCCATAACACCTTGGCCTTGGTTTATCATTGATACAGTATAATTATTTTCATAGCCAGCTATCTACATACAGTAGGAGGAAAGTATTTGTATATCATCAAATAATGTCTGGCCTTTTTTACTAGAAATGGTAGCAGTAATGGAATTATGTAAAATGGTAACAGAATTACATCTCTGAAATTTTTCTTAAAATTTTCAATTGTTATATCTGCTTTAAAAAAAATAGTTTGTTAACACTTGCCATGTTATAGGCCTTAAAATAAGCCACTATACAAGTCAATTGGATGTCATATTCAAAACTTATGGCAACTTTCATTAGGTTAGTACCTACATGAAATTGTATAACTTTGAAAACATCAAGAATTTTTTGGCTGCCCATGCAAGCTGATTGTTGTTAATGATCATTTTATTTGGTCTTCTCCTGAGACATATTTGGATAATTTAAACGTATAGTAATATTTCGTCCTTTAAATCTTTTCTTCACTTTCATTTTATTTTCCAGGGTAACCACAAGTTGTGACCATCATCATGAAATGCCAGGAATGTGGAGAGATCAAATTATCCAAAGAGTTTCCAGCTGCCAAATTAGTTGAAACCTGCGATCACCCATCTCTGCACTGCTTGAGAGTAAGTATGGGCCTATCTACTACAGTTTTCATGGTTTTAATGCATGGTGCTTCAAGACCACTAAACACTCTTAATATAATATTTGTTTGACTTATTTTCAACTGCTGTAGTTTTTTCAAGCAAATTATTCATGCAACATGCATTTTAACATGTTTGAATCAAGTTTGAATGTTGGTACCTGTCTCTTATACACATCTAGATGTGTATAAGAGACAGCCATCGACGTATTGGTTTATTCAGTTACACGATATTACAACCCCTCCCATTTGACAAATTTGTAGTAACCAAGATCGTGCTCATCTGTATGATATTTTCTGCAATACACTGACTCGAATATAAGTGCTTACCTTATTGCAGATAGAACTTACAAGATAAAAGACGTTATTCATTTTCTCCATACTTGCTAGACCATATGTGCTTGCTGTCTTGACATCCGTCTTTTTCTATTTGGGAGTCAATATTACTCTTGCTAACAACGCGCAGTATGTTATTCTTAAACAGCATGTTTTGCTAGGCTGGAGTCAGGAGCTAAAGATGGTTAATCGCATTCAGTGTCTGTTGGCTTGCTCAAGAACAACTTACTGTTTTTCTGTGAATTACAACCATCACGATAATATCTGTCAAATAAACAAGAAAATACGGGAGGACGCAAATGCTGGCGATTTCTTAGCGAACTCTTCAAACGATTACATGGAAAAGGTGAGCAACAAATAATAATAATTGTATAATAATTCTAGTAATAATACCTGTCTCTTATACACATCTAGATGTGTATAAGAGACATTAGTAATTTCTTTAGTTAATTTCTATGCAATGAGTGATTTTGTTGGCCTTATGATTACAATAATATATTTGCTTTATTTTCATTATCACATCATTCAATATATTTTAATTTATTTTATATATGTATTGTTATAAATACAACATTTGGTAATGTAAATAGAGATGCAACAAACAAAAAAAAACAACTTGAACTAATCCGCTAAATCAATTATAAGCCTACTTTTTATAAATCTAAATTTTATTGAAGCATTTTATAAACATGATCCAAATATATATCGTATGGAAACGATAAAAAGAAATGTGTCTCCAAACCAATCAACTTGTAACATTTGCAATGTTTCTGTAAAAAGAAAGAAAACACCATTTGATACTGTTGATGAACTCTTTAATAATAATGTTGCAGTAATATAGCCTAAGTTTTGTGTTATACTGCTTATTTTGCCACCTTGTTCTATTAAATTACTATTCGCGGCCGCACCTTCGGCAGTCCATACACCACGGCTGAAATGCATGACAAAAATAACGACTCAGGGCCGAAATGACCTGTGCCGAAAGACTCGGGCCGAATCAACCCAGGCTGAATCGACTCAGGGTCGAAACGACTACACCATGAATAATCAGGATTTGGCTAACTGAAGGGCTGCGCTTGATTGTTGTTTTTATATATATTAATCATTTGTTTTGGATGCAAATACTCATATTTAGGCCTGATGGTTTTTGATAAATGATTATCAATAATTATTTTTAGATTATCAATAATGATTAGTTTTAGGTTATCAGATGATTATAAATCTTGAAGACGTTTGTACTGCAGACTATTTGGAAAATAATTGAGGTATGCAATAATTGCGTTCATACATAATAATAGAAATATGTTCTGTTGTATTAATAATAATATGATAGTTTACGACACACGTCACTTCGGTCCTCGTTGTGTAGTGGAGGTTCGAATATTGTTTTTATTTAATATACTGTGATCTATAAAAAATGAAACCATGATGGTAGGCCTACAGTACAAGTTGCGATTTTTAAATTACCAAAAAACACACAGCAATTGCCGTATGCCTAGGCCTAGTGTAAGCATGGAGGTCCATGGTGTAAGCCAGGTAGGACCAGAAAGTCCATTTGAGAGCACTACACCTGAAACCCCAACCCTATAGAGGCCGGTTAAATCTATGGGGACACAATTATATGTACATCTCCTGGTCTAGTGCTAGCTAGTGCCCCGCTATGGCTCGGGTGGTGGAAGGGGGGGGGGGGCCCGGGACTACAATTACAAGTGCATAACAGAATTACGTCAGAAAATTAAGGATTTTTTTATCTTTAATTTTTAAAAAGGAATGTATGAAATCCATAACACCTTGGCCTTGGTTTATCATTGATACAGTATAATTATTTTCATAGCCAGCTATCTACATACAGTAGGAGGAAAGTATTTGTATATCATCAAATAATGTCTGGCCTTTTTTACTAGAAATGGTAGCAGTAATGGAATTATGTAAAATGGTAACAGAATTACATCTCTGAAATTTTTCTTAAAATTTTCAATTGTTATATCTGCTTTAAAAAAAATAGTTTGTTAACACTTGCCATGTTATAGGCCTTAAAATAAGCCACTATACAAGTCAATTGGATGTCATATTCAAAACTTACGGCAACTTTCATTAGGTTAGTACCTACATGAAATTGTATAACTTTGAAAACATCAAGAATTTTTTGGCTGCCCATGCAAGCTGATTGTTGTTAATGATCATTTTATTTGGTCTTCTTCTGAGACATATTTGGATAATTTAAACGTATAGTAATATTTCGTCCTTTAAATCTTTTCTTCACTTTCATTTTATTTTCCAGGGTAACCACAAGTTGTGACCATCATCATGAAATGCCAGGAATGTGGAGAGATCAAATTATCCAAAGAGTTTCCAGCTGCCAAATTAGTTGAAACCTGCGATCACCCATCTCTGCACTGCTTGAGAGTAAGTATGGGCCTATCTACTACAGTTTTCATGGTTTTAATGCATGGTGCTTCAAGACCACTAAACACTCTTATAATATTTGTTTGACTTATTTTCAACTGCTGTAGTTTTTTCAAGCAAATTATTCATGCAACATGCATTTTAACATGTTTGAATCAAGTTTGAATGTTGGTACCGGAAGTTTTGCATGTGATGTCGGCCTACATGCATATTGTGAATTTTGACAATTTTGATATGACTCTGAAAAGCGTTGTTCTTCTCAAACTATTTTGTCAAAAACTCAGTGTAATGTTCTCTTTGCTGTACCCAGGATACATTAAAGTAGTTACTATGACATATTAAACACATGGCAACAACATATCTAATAACATAATTGATTATACTTGAAGAGCATTTTATTCATAACACCTTGTAAGATGGGGGAGTTGGAGACTGATATATTGTGTAGGAGGGTTTAAAGCTTTAGACAGAACATGCAGGCCATGGGAGAATGGATGGTCACATGACTAGCTTATGCAAGGGCAACATGAAAGGGTAGCAGGACTTTTGAGCATTTAGTTCTATTTAGTATAACATACATAAACAGTATGTTGACACTCAACTACAAAAGTGAGCAGAATAGTCCAGGGATGATTTATAAGCAGTTTGCCTTTTTAGACCATGTTTTGCTCATTATCTACTGTAGCTGTGGAAACAATCTTCTGACTTACAGTACTTTGCAAAATTCTTAGGGCCACTCACAACTCCACCTCCGTGGCGTTATTGACGCTGCCTGCTGACTCCAGATTACAGTAGTTAAGAATTTGACCAATCACGATTGTAATAGATTACTTTACTTTCCTACCTTTCCTGTGCACTCTATAAAAGAAATGGTATTAGGGGTTCTTTTTCTATTGCATTTTACTTAGTTTACAATGTATATGATTTGTTGATTGTGTTTTGTAAGATATTTTAACCTATTTAGACTGTATTAAAACCTGCAACACCAACAATTGTTCCACAATGCCAGCTAAAAAATCAGAAGTAAATTTGCTCATTTAAAATACAGTAATCATAAATGTTCACTTCCAACAATTCACAGACTTAAAAGTTTTCATCATGCACTATAAATATCTTACTACGAGTTGGTGGGGGTGGGGAGGCCGGAAAATTTATTTTTCAAGTTTAAAAACTTTTTGGATTAATTTACCCCCTATTTCTAACCTAAAATTTTTATCAACTCCCTCCCCCACCCCCTATTTATGGACCTACAACTTTTTTGAAACCCCCTCTCTCATTTCAGGGGTAAACTTTCTTGACTCTCATACCCCCCTCATTTTAGGGGTAAACTTTCTTGACTCTTATTTTAAATGGCTCGTAGCGGGGGTTGTGTGTGGGAAGGGGGGTGTCCCGGCACAAAGCGTGAGAGGACCACAGAGCTAATCACATAGGCCTGTGTTTTATTGTTTGTGTTCGTATCTCAATAGGCCAAATCATAAATGAGGAAAGATCATACACAGCTGACCATGTTTTAAAATACGTGACAGTGCTAAATTGATGAACCAAAAAACAATAATGCTACATTGTTAGGCCCTTCATTTGGTTTCTAAATTTGTACCAAATTTCAAACTTTTCTTGTCAAGCTCTTGTTGATTGATGGTAAAAATTTGTAACAATCTTTTCATGAGTTAAGAACCAGTAAAATTTTTCCCAGGCTCAGTGTTCTTATTTTTTGACCAATTTCAGGCTCAAAATGTTCTTATTTTGTTCTTATTTTACACACTTTTTAAATAGAAAATTATCATGTTGTACAGCAGTATACTACGTCACTGGAATGTAGATACAAATTGCCCCAGAAAAATTGGCCCCTGATAAAATGACCCAAAATGACAGGTATACCTACTGTACTGTATTATAGAGGGTATTACACAGTCACACCTATTGCACAAAAGATACAGATATAATTTTTGGTTCTTTCTATTTAAAAAAAAATAAATACCTGAGTTAATCTCAGCTTCAGTTTGTTCTTATTTTGTTCTTAATTTAAAGCAATTTCAGCCTCAGTGGTCTTATAAAATGTGTTCCTATTAAAAAAAAAGTAAGTGTAGTTGTAAAAATTCTTGAACCCCATGATGGTTATTTCGTACAATAACTACTGATGTAATCTGTGTCAAGTGCATAAAACTTTGCAATTTGTTACCTTTAGACCTAGGTGTCGAAATTCAAACTCTTCATTGACCAGATACATGTAAGAACACAATGTTTTTGTCTTTTCTATATAGGTCTACTAATGATGACAAGAAATGTACTGTACCAAATTAAATTTTCCAATGGTTTTAGCAGCCAAAATTTGCAAAGGACTGCAATAGTTACCCCATAAACTACGTTCCAAGCCAGAAAAAATAAATTCACAATAATAGACCCAATTTGAAGCTTTTCAAAGTGACAAATGCTCAGAACTGCATATTTTGTCCAGAACTTGCCACAGCTCGATGAATAAAATCTTTTTAAACATCTTTACTTGGTGCAATGTCTGAATGGGGTTTTTCCACCAAAAAATGAAGTCTCTAGATTTTGATATACTTGATTCCATACAATCACAAATGAGAGATGAAATCAAAGACTACCAGTTATCGAGTTCATGACTTCCGACCAATCATTGATACAAGCTTGCCAGGAGCAGACTGTTTGTGCAGTTTGTGAATTTGTAAAATTGTAAAATTGTGAAATTTTACATAATTGAACTTGCATATAGGGTTTCTTAAAGCCATTTTAGAAGGGAATAAGAAACTTTTTACCACACCCCCCCCCCCTCACCCCTGTTGAGATGCCAACACTTTTTTAACCCACCCTCCCTACTCTGGGTGCCAAAAATTTTAGTCCTTTCCCAAATATCCAAAATAAGTATTTAACTCTAGTCTTACCAAGCATTTTTGTAACGTTGTTAACCACCACCGCCCCCCCCCCCCAGCTTCAGATTTCCAAAATACGGGTCATATGTACACCAATTTAGTATCAGGGCAGGCATGAGTCGGACAACAAGAATATTAGGGACCACTAGTTCGTGGACAGACACTTTTAGAATAGGCTACTTCACCATGTACTTATAAAATGTCCGCCTCTTGACAATACGCAGCATATTTTATTAACAAATTGTTGGCACACAAAGAGATATCAAACAGAAAACCGACTAGGCCATGGTTATGCGCCGCACTGCTTGCATAAACTTTGAGTCACCAACACTGCGCGATTTATGGACAGTTTAAAAGTAAAAATTTAGGCCTAACTCAATATAAAATTTGTTATTTTCTGCAGTAAAGATGAAAATGAATTCTTAATTGTTAAATGTTAGCCAGATCTGTTGTAAGACCTACAGCAGGCACACATTTTCGCACGATATCATACCTGTTAGCCGTCAGGTGTCTGGGCCTGCTGCACGTGGTCTGTTTTACAATATAAATTCGCACTGGTGTAGTCTATAAATACCAGACATATTTAAAGACTTTGGGCGCACAGCCATTAGTTGATTACCATACTCGCGCGAATAAGCGCCCCATTTGAATAAGCGCCCCTCTTGAATAACCACCCTTCCTAACGTGAAAATTTTCTTAAGCGCCCCGTTTGAATAAGCGCCTCCTTCTAATTTGAATAAGCACCCCCGTCAGTAATATCATAAGATTTTCTTTTTAGCAAGTCAATAATCCAATCAATCCTGGACTGTTGTAGTTGGCATGATTTGAGCTGCAGAGTGGAAACACATTAGGTCAATATCAAAATGAGGATATTTCTCTTGGAAAGATGAGAGCTCCGATCCCTGGACAGACAGTATATTTCCAACTTAGCACTTTTTACATACTTGTCTATACCTAGTCCTACTCCTCTTTTTCTTTTTCCGACCTTTAACACATTCTCATCTGAGTTTTCAAGAGAAAATACAGTGATCCTGCCATCCTGCTAATCTCAATCGGCCGATGGCCAACAAGCTAACCACTATCCACCACCACTAATTGCATCTGCTATTTTTAGTTCCTATGCATGTAATGCAATAGGAACTATTGTAATCACTCTTGCTATTTCCTATGTTTTTTATTGTGTGTAGTGTGTATGTGTGTGTGTAGACATTTATGCAAATGCGCATGCGTC
>NW_022745085.1:127203-146136 GCF_011630105.1 Anneissia japonica
GTCATGAGCCATGTTCTCTTGAGGATTATCTTTTCCGCCTAACCACCATTCGTTCTGTCTTTTTCATTCAAAAAGTGCCTCTTGAATTTAATAAGTACAAGAACCCCTCGATTTTCATCTATTTCCATAAGCGCCCCCTCAATTTCCACTCTGTTTTCATAAGCGCCCCGTTTAAATAAGTGCCCCTCAGAAAGTGCAAAAAAATATTTGAAGTGCCCGGGCGGTTATTCGCGCGAGTACGGTAGTTGAGTTGGACGACATGAAATGTCTGGACTAGTAAATACTTTCACGTACGAATATGAACAGCAGCCATTAGGCCGACTTCAAAAAAGGCCTAGTCTATATCGTTTGCGCGTGTGGGGAAGGTAATCTAGACAAACTAAGCAAAGGTACCGGTAGTTAAACTGGGATTTAAAGTTGCTAAAGTAATCAAGAAATCATTCACTTCTAATTGATGGAGACAACGTGCATATAAAATCCAAATCTTGTAAAACTGGAGTTA
Source organism: Anneissia japonica (assembly GCF_011630105.1). Taxonomy (NCBI): domain Eukaryota; kingdom Metazoa; phylum Echinodermata; class Crinoidea; order Comatulida; family Comatulidae; genus Anneissia; species Anneissia japonica. Next base: position 127,706 of record NW_022745085.1, read on the forward strand.
AAAATTGAGGGGTTAGGGCGTATAAATTAATTATTTTCCCATCTCAAATATTTCGCCGTCTCTGAGGGATTTGTCCCATCCTCATAGTTATATTAGGCCTACAGTATTTGTTTTTCGTTGAGAGGTAAGCAATTTTATTTATTTTGCAATAAATGAAATGAGGATGTGTAAAAAATATTCACTATCCCTGTATCTGTAAAATATTCCCCGCGTAAAATATTAGGCCCAGAAATCCGTCGCCGCATTTCAAAAATATGAGCCGATTTAGAGGGATATTTTGCAGAAAATTGAGGCCTTCATAGTAGTAGGTACTAGGAACACGAGTATTTACGATTCTGCACATCTATTTTTCTAGATGTTTTCCTGTGCAATTTGAATTTGAAACATTTTGAAGTTAGTATTAGAATTGATTAAGATCTGCAAACGGGTACAAACATACAATATGGCCACCCCCTCCCCTTTCTCCAAATACCATAATAAAACACAGTCCTCTCAGCCTTTGGCTGAGAATTCGTGTATCGTGGGAATCAACCATGCCTGAGAAATGTTTACTAGCAGTTGTCGTAACGATGGCTTTAATAAGAAAACGATCAACACACTCCTACATACATATAATATTATTAATAATGTTTATTTTATTGAAATTCTCCATTATTATACATTATTGAAATTCTTGCTAATTAAAAAAAGAAGGAAACGTGATCAAATCACTATGCACATAGGCCTATTAATGTTGTAGGGCCTTAGCAAAAATACTTTACTTTTCTTAATACTTTTGTGTTATTTTTTATGATTATTGCGCAATAATATTGGGACAAGTGAAATTGTCTTCAGGACAAGTGCATTTTTCAAAGGTACTTGTCCGGGGACAAGTGAAGATCTATAAAATTCCCTCATGCCTGACTCTCAGGGTATAGCTATGGGTCTCCTCTATCCATTGATACCAAAATAGGTACCAAAATACCTTGTATGACATCACTGTAAGCCCATTATCATGAAATATTAATAAAATACACCATACAAAATTTCTTAGGTCCCCCTTTGTACCTTTCCACCTTAAAGGCCTACCCAACCAACCCCCAGGTAAGATGGTATCATCGATTTTTTTTTGCGTTAAAATGACCGCAAAGAATGAACATACAACTGCCCATAACACCTACAGTAGGTGGCTTATTTGCGTGTTTTAGTGCACTAAAAAATGTCTCTAGAGATGAGGGTTAATACAAGAGTTACAAGATTTCAAATTTCTGATTGGTCCCAAGGGTTTAGTAGTATTAGTATTTAGATACGCTATTCATAGAAAACTATATCATAGCGTTTACAGAGTTGAATAATGATTTGAAGCAATAAGCTCAAGTTAATTTTGAAAAAATATATGTTTTCAGTAGTTTTTTAAAAGATTCAACATTATTTGTTGTTTTAATAGCTGTAGGGAGTTTATTCCATTCTATGGCCGCTGTTACACTAAAGGAACGATCACCTGATCTGCTATGAACTAAGGTCTTATACACATCTAGATGTGTATAAGAGACAGGCTATGAACTAAGGGGCATGAAAGGCGAATAGGGTCTGATTCAGAGCGAAGATTTGGTCGTAATGTATGATGAACTTTTAAACAACTACTGAAGTATATTGGTGCTTGATCATTGAAAAATTTAAACACAAATAAAAGAATTTTAAATAAAATGCGTTCTTTGATGGGTAGCCAGTGAAGCGAATTAATCAGCTGTCTGGCATCACTACGTCTGTCTTCACGATATATGAGACGTGCAGACCAATTCTGAAGACGTTGTAGTTTCCTAATGTGTGCCTGGGTAACCCCTGTAAGGAGACCATTACAATAATCTAGTCTAGAGAGTACATGACTTCTCACTGCATGGTTACATGCGTCTTTAGTAATGTACTTTCTAATCCGTGATACATTTTTCAATTGAAATCGTACAGATTTACAAATGTTTTCAATGTGATTTGACATTGACATATTACAATCAAGATAAACACCAAGATTTTTTATAGATGTGGACGGTGATATTTCAGTTGACCCAATATTAAGAACGATACTGCCCAACTTCTGTAGATTATTTGGTGAACCAATGGCTAAAAATTCCGTTTTATCTTCATTAAGTTTAAGTTTATTTTTTAACATCCAAGCTTTTATGTCTCCAATGCACGAAGACAGTGTTTGCAGTACCACATTCAGATCATCTGCTTTCCTATGATGAAACGATAAATAAAGCTGTGTATCATCAGCAAATGCATGATACGAGACACCATAGAATCTGGCAATATCTGCAACTGGCAAAGTGTAAATAGTGTAACCTATAGGCCCAAATACCGATCCCTGTGGTAACCCTACTGTATTACTAACTATCTCTGATTGTGTGCCATTTATTTCTACACAAGTTTTCCAAGTTTCAAGGTATGAACGAAACCACTTTAATGCTACATCTCGAACTCCTAACCTCGTGGACAATCGTTTCATCAAGATTTCCCTATCTATCGTATCAAATGCTGATGATAAATCTAATGATAACAATAGAACAATTTGACCCTTGTCTAATAAAAGCATGATATCATTCTTCACCTTAATTAAAGCACTTTCAGTGCTATGATATGATCGATAGGCGGATTGATGAACATCCCATAACTTATTTTCGGTCATATGATTTGTGAGTTGACTACAAACAACTTTTTCAATCAGTTTTCCTAGAAAACTAAGATTAGAAACAGGCCTGTAATTACTAAGACAATTTTTATCAAGATTGTATTTCTTTAACAACGGTCTAATAACTGCAGTTCTTGCTGCAGATGGAAACAAACCTGTAGCCAATGAAGCATTAACAATGTCTGTAACAAGAGGAAGCATTGTATTAATATTTTGTTTGAGAAACCAGGTAGGAACAGGGTCTAAACAACATGACTTACTAGGTGAAGCAAGTATAATTTTTAACAATTCATCTTTACTTATTAAGTCAAAACTGGACAGTGATTTAGAACATTGTAAATCTCTCTCACATGGATCATAAACGGCATTGAAATGGTCATTACATAAATCTCTCCGAATTTTATGTATTTTATCCAAAAAATAAGTGGAGAAATTGTTACACAGTGTTATCAATGAATTATATACAGGAAGAGATGGTTGTTTTCTATGTAACAAAGTATCTAACACCCTATAAATATCCTTTATCTCATGAGTATCAGACAGGTTCTTGAAGTATGCAATCTTTGTACGACATATTCAACTTGTAACTTCCCGTTGCTTCACCAAGAAATGTTGATAGTCAGTATCTAAGTAAGTTCTTCTCCATTTACGCTCAGCCTGACGTTTCTCACGACGAGCAAGGTGAACCTCAGCGTTGTACCAGGGCATCCTTCGACGTACTTGCCTTTTTTTCACAGATGGTGGAGCAAATCTGTCAAGAAGATCGCGCAGTGAGTTATTGTACCACTGGAATGCTGATTCAACATCCCCTTGGTGCACATAGGTCTCAATAAGTTCCTGCAACTCCTTCAAAAACCCTTCCTTATCTATTGACTTAAAATCACGTGACACTTGATAAATTTTCTCTGGTTTTGGAACTAGCATGTCAACTTCTACATGCACAACAAAATGATCGGACATGTGTTTATCGCAAACAACACATTTCTTAATCACAGACGTATCATCTCTTGTGAACACTAAATCCAGAGTATGTCCATGGATATGGGTAGGTTCAGAGACATGTTGCTTCAAGCTAGCAGCCGCTGTTGCTCTTAAGAATGTATTAACATTTGCCATGTCAGGGGTATCCACATGGAAGTTAAAATCTCCAGCAACGAGTAATGTTCCCTGTAGCACTGACAGGTCTGTTAAGAAGGTTTCAAATTCACTCATAAATTGTGAAATAGTAAATCCATTGCTTGAAGATGGTGGAGGACGGTAGACAGCAAAAAGCTGTAAGGAGGACAGTTTACTGGCAAGGTGAACATGTTCAAATGTTACAAAGCTACAAACCCCTTTCATATATAGCTTCAGTTCACGCTTTGCTATTACTGCAATTCCACCTCCACTTCCTGTCTTCTGAGGAGAACTAAAAAACACATATGCAGGTGGAGTGCATTCTCCAATAACAGTTCTATCATCATCTCTAAGCCAAGATTCAGTTATGATGAATACGTCAATATCATGCTCGATCAAATAATCACAGGTTAGCAATGATTTGTTTCTCAATGAACGGGAATTCCAAACACAGATTTTCATTGCTGAAAAGTTTGGTTTTGGAACAGAGAGAATATGACAAGTTTCATGCTTTAAACTTTTTATATCAGATGTTCTTACTGTTATACTATGTACAGGAATGTGTCTCCGCTTGCGTCTACCAGCTCTTTTTCCCCGATGACATTTTTTCGCTATTCCAAGTGAGTAAATGTTTGACCAAAAATTATCCGGCAGTCTAATTAGCCTCACTGGCTTCAAATTAAACAATTCATCTCTATTGTAGCATAACTCTGGTTTTAAATGTTGATCAGAATCCCTGTTTATTTTGTTTATTAAACATCGAGGACCTGGATTAGGTTGAACATCCCCACTAATTAAAAGTTCAGTTTGAATTGTTGCAACTAAATTTGAAAAATATTGGATTCTACCTCTCAAAAATCGATGATGTACCAGTTTCTTAACATGTGATTTATCACAACTAACATCAGTATCGTTTGTAATTGTAAAAGTAAAAATGTTCCAATTAAAGTACAGGAACTGAAGAATGATCATTGCAACATAAAATCCCTTCATTGTTTCAATACAACTAGACAATAGCCGGGCTACAAAAAACAAAATGGCAGCTTACTCCAGTACAGCTAGTATGGTGAAACTTTCAATGAGTGTTACACGGCCAAACTAGGAAAATAGATGATAAAAAGCTGTCTTCCAGGTTCCAGGGTAGTTTTATTTCAATATTATAGCAATTCTTTACCCAAATTTCAAGCAAGTGAAGAAGTTATAACCTAGAATCAAGAGCTCCAAATTCAATTGTGTGCCTATAAAAAATCTCATTCAGTCACTCAGTGATGAGAGAGTGCATACATGTGTGTTCACTCAACTGTATAGCCCAGCTTTAGTTTGTAGCCTGAAATCCAAAATGGCTGCTTATTCCATCATGGTAAATATGGTGAAAGTTTCAACGACTGTTACACGGCCAAGAATGGAAGATAGGTAATAAAAAAAAAAAACTGTCCTCCAGGTTCCAGGATAATTAAATTATAGTATGATACTGATTCTTATCCAAACTTCAAGATGTAATTGAAGAAATTAACTTAAGATTAAGAGCTTCAAATTAGGTGTCTGCCTGTTAGGCGATCACTATCATTGACAAGGGTTTAGTCAGAAAAACGAAATAGGCCGTCCAAAATAGAAGCCAGTGGTCGTGGCACTAAGCCGATGGGTGGGCCATGCCCATCTTTGGGACTCCCCACCGAATGTTGATACGAAAACAACATATATTCAATCAATAAATGTTGCTTTTATCAAACGATGATTTAGATTTAGTTTGTAACATTCGATAGATTTGAAGAATAAAGGAATTTGCTAAATAAAAGGTAGACCAGACCTGCTCCATAATCTTTGTCTCTCACAAAGGCCCATGTATTTCTCAAATTTGACTAGAAATCAAATTCTAAATTTGAAAAATTAAATTTAGAAAATTTGAAATTTGCTAGAAAATGGCAAAAATGCATGGTCTCACATAATGACCCCACATTTTTGGGATTGTTTGTCATGCACTCACCAAATGAACCATATTTTTCATTTTGCTGTTACCAATTTTAATGCCAAAACTCTCGCTTTCATGCATTGACCCCATATATTTTCTTACTGAATATCCTTTTTAAAGTGCCGGCGTGGTAGGAGGTTATAGTCCCCTGGAAATATAGTCCAGGTTTTACAATAAAGTTAAAGACACTCAACTCTATGCAACACTAATAGTTTCACGTTTTACTCTGTGTATGTCTATGAATGCCAAACTACTATAACTCCAGGGGTCTACAGTATACAGTATCTCCTTTCACACTGGCCTTATATCTATATCCATTTCTTATTTAAGATTCTCCTGAACCCAAGTCCACCTTCTGAATTCCCAAAAACGGTTGATGTGTTTTAGGCTTATGTAGGCTAAAGCCTATTTGTAAATGGAAAATGATGTTTTCTTTTAGAATATGCTTTCAACACATCAGATCAAGTAGATGAATAGCAATTTACAAATAACTGAACTGTTACAAGCATTGTGTATGTGCTTGTATTGCGACAATAATATGGGTATAGTTGCAAAACGTTTCTTATCAAGCACCTTTGAACTCCCATTTTCAATGTTAAAGTCAGGCTCCGGAGGAAAAAAAATTGTTAATATGTTGTTTTTCTAAGACAGGAAAAGGTTGTTCGACGAAAATCTGGGTAACGGTGAATGAGATACAGATTTTTGAATATTTAAAAACTGGGGGTCGTGAGCACAAAAATATTAGGTACTTGAACAGCCTCATTCTTTTTTAAAGAAATCTTTATTTATCGCTGTTGCAATACTTTTGATCAGTGTGTGTGTAAATTTGTATATTAGAATTAATACCTGATATGATGATTTTGTACTTTTTTAAATTGCAGTGTGTCACGTCACACTGGGAACAGACCAAACAATGCTCACAATGCCATACTCCCATCGCTCGTACATCGCTGAATCTGAGAAAGTGTTTCCACACTCTGGAGGTTTTATTCCCAGAAATTCATCCAGATCAGTCAACCAACGATGATGACTTTGCATCTTCTCCAGGAGCAGTTTCAGGCAAGATGACAGTGATCAGACTGAATGGGGAAGCGGCTGAAATTGATTGCAATCCACGCTTTACTATCTATAAGGTCAAGCAGCTTGTCTTTGAGTTCTTGAAGGTACCACCGGAGAAACAACGGCTTGTTTACAATGGGAAGGAATTGAAGGTAACAACAGAAATTATAGCCGGTTTTAGTCATTTTTGTGAAAGTGTATATTTGCTAATTTAATGAATGTTATCAAAATGAGTCAACTGATTATCAGACAGTTGCAAGTATAATAGATTTTCAATTGTTTTTCAGTACATGTACATTGCCTGGGGCGGGGGCACTCACTGAACTTACTGTAGGTGACGGGATGTGCGGACACATTTCCCCTTTGCAACTCCCTTTCACCAAAAGACTTGTTTTTGTTTTTTTTTGCTGTCACTTAATGACCTCCTTTTTAAATAATTACGTACCAATTTTAGATTATCTCTCACCCAATGCATTTTCATAATAGACCAGGCTATATTTGAGATAGTTGCCACTTGGAGAGGTAGAAATTCTAATGGTTTTTTTTTTAGACCTGATGGGGAATCAGAATATGTAAGGTAAATGGGCTGTAACCTAAGAACTTTCACATGAGGCTGCTTTTTTCAAAATGGCCGCTAAAATCAAATAAAAAATATATATATAATAATAATAATAATAATGATGTTTTATTTATATAGCGCATATTGCACATTGCCCCTACGCGCTTTACAAAGAAATAATATAGGCCAACTGAGAAAATGCAAATAACAATAAAATAATAACAGTAAAATAAAATAAAAAATAATCATAATAATAATAATAACAATGAGACTAAACTACTCCTATTCCTTAAACTAATTAATGGTTGGCCGTTGATTCTGAGGAGCTCATCCGCACTTTGTTCAGCTGTTGGTTTTTCTTGCTGCTGGGTAACCATAAACACCCTCCCCTCAGCAGCCACTAAGACATATATGGGCAAAATAAGCACATAAGAGGTAGGTTTGACCAAATTTTGAATATGTGTTCTGTAATTCCTTCTATCCAATGCTGTATGTTATTATTATTCATCATGGCATCCTCAATCTGCACCTAGTTCGTACCTTTTCATTTAGGGCATTTTTACATACAATTTATACACCTACTTTATTACATGTTTTTAATTTCAGGACATCCAGTCAAACAACTCAGAAGCTACCCTAGCAACCTATAACGTCAGGCCTGGTTCTACTATCCATCTTATGGTTCTCTTGTACGCTGTACCGACCAGCCTTAACAAAGTAGTCTTCGACCTGTACTGGGGATATCCAGCAAGAGGTAGAGATTATCTAGATGCTTCCGCGTTGATGTTTTCCGGATCAAGTTTCATTGAAGTCGCAGACTATCGTATACTTAACAAGATACATTCAATTCTTCATTCTGGAGATTTAATGGATGACTGTAACATGTTAGGCCATCACATAATAAACGTTGAATTCCATAGCATACCAGCTCATGTAACTAGCATCTTCTTCACACTTAGTGCGTGGAACTCGCCTAAAATATCACATTTTAAGACTCCAAGCCTGAAATTTTACGAGCAATCCAATCCCAGCAAGAAGTTGTGTGAAGATAAAATATCTAAAGCTGGACATAGACAAGCCATAGTTATGTGTTCGTTGTCTAGAAGAGGCGGGCAGTGGTTTGTGGATAGCAACGGTTCTCTTTCTGATGGGAATGCCAGAAACTACAGTAGTCTAATTGTGACCATACAAGGACTAATTGCAAAAATGGGTCAATAGCGTATGGGGTTCCTAGCTGCTGTTCAAGAGATTTCCCATATGTTGGATACTGGAGACTCATACATCCAACACACTATGTAAATTTTTGACATGTTAATGGTGTAGCTAAGTTTTTTTTTTGGGGTGGGGGTCCAGCTGGGTCCTGAAATTGAAACGCAATTTCATTATGTGGCCATTGTGAACAACTAACTCGAAAATTTGACTTTTTGAGTTAAGACCAGGGTCTGTGTACTTTGAAGGTGCTCTTGCTGCTTACACTAATTTAAGACCCCACAAGGCTTCATTTCTGATATTTCATTGAGGTGCGTCAAAAACACATGTATTTTCTATCAAACAGCATATGAAAACAAAGGTATGACATCAGGCGACTGATTTATATATATATATACTGTCTCTTATACACATCTAGATGTGTATAAGAGACAGGTGTTTCCACACTCTGGAGGTTTTATTCTGAAGCCCCTCTTTAGTTTGCAAAAGTAGCCTCAGAAAGAAGCCCATCTAGAAAAGAAGCACATGGCTTTCTTTTCAAGAAAGCAAAAAAATGAATTAAAAAAACTCTGCGTTTAAGTGATTTAATACCAATTAATACACTCCATGATACAGATTGATGTGACAGTGTAGTATTAATTCCCAAATTTTAATATAATTTATATAGGCAAGGTAAAAGTATATGTATTTTCTAAAGTAAGAAGAATTGGTCCGGCCAAAGCCGGTGCGGTTCTGATGGGCCTGGTCTCTTGATTTCTCAGATCTTGCGAGTTCTGGGAGACTTGGGACCCCTAAAGTGTCAATGTTTCTGTCAGGGTAACTTAAAATTGATAATTATTTCTTGTTGCTTAATACCACCTAGAGGTAACTGAGATGTGCTGGACACTAGGGTTTTCATAAAATAGTATTAGATCACTCCATTTGTATTATCATCTGAGGTCCATAATTCTAACAATTTGATATTAGGCCTACTGTAGCTCTCAAAATTAGGCAGTCATGTTTCAGCTCACTTATTATTTTTTTCTTTACTGTCAATTATGTAATACGTATTGTTTTGCCTCGACTCAGAATGATGATGTTGGACAGAGAATTATTTACCTACTTTTAATTGTTTATGGGAAGTGCCTTACATTATCCATTATCTACAATCTGACATTAGGCCTATTATGATTTGATGTGATTTGTTTCGAAATTCTCACAGGTAAACAAAGTTAAAAAACACAAAACAAATAGAGAATTTCAGGATAACCCTTAAAGCATTTCTGTTTATTTTCCAAAATGGTCCCATTGAAATAATAAGAAATAATGCTACAATACAAAAAAGGCCTTCATTTTACCTTATTTCATGTTACCTTATGTTATTCTGCCAAATGATTTTGTTTAACCCTAAAATCAGAAGTACTAGGATGGTCTCTGGTGGGGTATTAAAACTTGGATTGTAGATAACAGACTAATTATGATTAACGCTTTTTTTATGAAAAGTGTTCCCAATCAAGCAATCTAATTTCATGTTCCCTATGTTTTCTTCTAAATGATTTTGTTTTTGGCCCCGGAAGCTATAGTAGTATCAGAAATACTGGCATGGTGTAAGAAGGGTAATAGTTTCATCCTGTAGTAAGAATATGTCATTATTGTATCTATATTAGGTTATTGCGGCTGTTGGTTGATGATGTGCACTTAAAAAAATATATGACAGGAAACTCTCAATACAATGAAGGTTCTACACAACAAAAATGATGATTATTCATTATTTCATGAAAAAAAATAATAAACATAAATAAAAATGTTTTTTTGTTATCAGTGTATCAGTCCATTTACAAACAAGAATCTACAAAGTATCGGTATTAATTAACTACGAAAATGAAATTTAGAGGCACACTTTCCAGGCAAGAGAAGCAGAGGACAGCAAGATGTAGATGGGATAAAACGATGAAAGAGGCTTTTTGGTACGATGGAAAAGGCAACAAGGATTGCACAGAATAGACATTTGTATAATGTTGCTGTGAGAGAAGCTACGCTCTAATTAAAGTATGCTATAACGACTAGAGGGCAGAAGACAATGACATGTTTAAAGGCGAATATCTCCGTTACTATTCATTTTTTAAATTACTGTAATGAGAAATAATATTCAGTTAATCTTCTCGAAAAAAATGGCACCAACATTTTTTTGTTCAATATAAAATTCTGAGACGGAAAAGCGTCGTTGCCATAAATTAACATGAATTGCGAACCAAAATACATAAGCCACTGCACTATTATTACTAACGTTGTACTTTTTACGTTATTAGAACGCTTCGATGAATCCTTTCACGTACTACCAACCAAATAATAATTACGTTGCTGTGACGTATTGTTGTTTTCTTACATAACCTAACCACCATGTTCGCAAACGTTATTATGACTATGTTTGCTGGGTTCTTTTTTAAGATCTCCGGTCTACTTAACAAGTTTATGATAACTTCTTTACTTCCGGTCTCAATCTTCTACACCATATTATATAGCTGAAACAAGACAACACATTTTGGGCATTTGTTGATACTTACTGGATAACTTGTTTAATACAAGATTTGTGGATGTCACCCATATTTAAGATGCAGTGTTTTGTTTGAAGCATATAAAGAATAGCACCAAAGAAGCTTCCACCAATCATTTAAAAAAATAAATTCTATCAATATATAGGAGGTCTATTTTAACTTGCTCACCGCCTTCAAACCATAGGCTACCCGGGCTGTTTACAGTAAAAGTTGTTATTGTTCATGCCACAATGGTTGCGTTTTGGTCCTTACATTATTGAAAAAAATATTTATCGAATGATTTTTTGGTTTGTATTAAATAATTTTATATTTATTGTATTTTTTATCGCAGGCCAAATTACATTCTTCGCAGCAGCCAATGTGTCCTGCTGGCAGGTGTGGCGCCCGGATTTTCGCGACGAGGGTTCAGATTTCCCTGACGAAAAATAAATTTAACAATTTAGGGGTTTCAAAGGCTTATTTAATCGATTTTTGAGTACTAATATGTAGAAAATACATATATATTTTTTTCCTCCCCGACGAATTGTGCTTTTTCTCCCCGACGGGGGGTGGGGGCAGCTCTCCCCGACGAGTGGAGGGGATGGATCTGTGGTGCGCGCTGAACCGTGGAAATCTTCTAGGTCCCCGGCTCAATTCCCAAGTCTGCTCTCCTTGTGTTTCAGCTGGAGGGCTGAAATACAAGTTACAATAGTATTTCGGATGAGACAGGCCTTGGTCCCGAGTGCATTTATGGCCCATGTGCAGGTTAAAGAACGCAGTACACTCTTCGGAAAAGAGTAGGGGATTGTCTCCCGGTGTACTGCTCAATCACCACCAGAAAGACCCCACTGGAAATAAGTCTTCTTCTAGACATTCGTGGGCTATCCTTGGTGTTTACACCGAATAGATCCAATCCAACCAATCCAATAGTAATTAACCTGAGTTTCTTCAGTCAAAACGTCACCCATGCCGAATGTCTATAATTGATAATCAGCAAGAATTATATTCTTTTGTTTTCTTTGAGCTCATGTGTATTAGTGTAGTAGAACTTGCTTATGATTTTCCCAAATGTTATTTTCTACAAGCTCAATTTACGTATAGTATTTTTTTTTCTGCGAGAAGAGAAATTCTATTGATCTACTACCTTTTTCGAACCCAGAATGTAAACACAGTCATGACAAATTACATGTTACAAAAAGCATGTTAAGTAAAATTAATTAATTTTTTATAATTGATAATGTAATATTAAATTAAATTTTAAATTAAATGAAATGCACTGTTAAATGAAAATGAATTTTTTTATTTAAATGGTGCACTTTTCAGAAATTATTTTTATAATTAAAAAATTTAATAATACAGTAATCTAAATTATTTAAATGGAATTAAAATGGAATTAAACGATATACAATGATTAATGTAGTATTACAGTATAAATTATGTGATATAATGCAAAAGTGAAATACATTTTTTATAATTATTTTTATTTTATATTTTTTATTTATAGGAATATTTGTATAATTATAATTATTATTTTCTAATGTTATTGGTATGTTCCTGCTTAATTAATGAACATTTGTAAAATCTAGTTTGGACAGGCACATCTTTATATCTAGAATTGAGCATGTTTTGTTGTTTTTGTTGACAGCCTTGACAGCGAGAGGTCGCAGGTTCGAGTCCCGCCAGAGGCATTTTATTACACAATTTCTTTATTCATTCATTTACAGGACTACATTCGTTGAGAGCTATGCTACGCGATGTATTATTGTCCTTTGTTAAACACTGTATTTACCTTTCTTTGATGATTTATTATATATATATATATATATATACATATATGTATATGTATATATATGTATATATATATATAATATATATATATATATATATATATATATATCGAATAGATACAAGAAAAGAAAACTGATGTCTTTTTTGTGGATCACACAGCGCCCTCTACATCACTAAATATCGACAAAACTACTTCGTCAGTCAGTTCTTGTATTTTTATTCTCAAATTACTATGAGTAACACTTACAAAAATATATAGAAATTATTGTAACACTCCGGTTTGAAAACTAAAAGAGAAAAATAAGGAAAACCTGGCCTATTTGATATTTACACTTATAAAAAATCTTAACAAAACAGTTCAAATGAATTCCAACATGATGCAAGTGTACCAATTCTAAAGTTAATGTATAAAAGGGGAGAACTCTGAAATTTTTATCTAGAAGTCACTTTCGTTACTAAGTTTACAAAATCGATTGTTTGCATTACTGAAGTGGTCTGGATTATATTGAAGAACAGGCTAAAGTCTAGGGTTCGCATCTATATATTATTTCCTCCAGTCATCAATTAAACAACGTTCTACTACTTGCTGGAGGCGATGATCACCTTGGAAAAAAAAAACCTAAACAGGATGTGCACAGCAGATCCCTTAAATCTGTCCAATTGCGCTTGGCTGGTTTTCAATTTTTCTTCAATCTGGAGATGACTATTATACTCGACATAACCGATGTTTCATCTCCTAAAATCAACAGTTAAGTTGACCCATGGCCAGTGTGGTACCGGTAATACTTAATACCTTTTCGCTTGTCCATCCCATACCAATCATTCTAATAATGATCTATATTTTAATGATAATATATTCGTTTTTGCATTTAAATGCTACCCCTGCGTTCCACACTCGCGCAGTACAATGCATTGTAATTGTTAGTTAAAGCGGTTTTTTTTTTTTTTTTTTTTTTTTTTTTTTTTTTTTTGCGAGTTTAATCCCCTATCGGCATGCCTCAATGTACCGTATTTTTTATCTTTCATCACCGACAGAAAAATCATCTTAAATAACTTTTATTACTGTAAGTATTACGGTATCTGATCAATAAGACATTTTCTTTCTCTTTTTGGTTATACTACGTACAGGAGCTATATTGTACACGGAACCAAATACTTTTTAACGTGTCTTCCCCAGAATACCACAGTACCAAAAGTTTAACCAACTGATCTATGCTGCTCCTCTGAAATAGATGCTACGCGCTCTGAATACCAGCCAAGCAAAAGATTCAATCTAAATTTAAACACTAAAAAAATGTGATTAGTGATTAGTTTAAAACATGAGACGACTAAAATACAACGGCAAGAAGACCATTTCAAATGCTTAATTTGTAACGATACTGGCATTCAAATAAATCTTTCAAATATGACGTGTGACGTCATAATAATACAATATCAGACAATTCTTAATTTTCTCTACAAGATTTCCGTTTTATTTCTTTGAAATAATAGGAATTTCGAAACAATTGAATAAAATCAACTATAAAACTAGACTTACGTAAATCCATTTCAAATAATCTAATCTGCAATTTAGTACCAACTGCAATAAATATAAATAGTATTATACACAATATCATATATTTCTTCAAGATGAAAGAAGTTTAGTTATTTACATTATTTATATGTATATTTATATAAATACGAATAACTGAATAATGAGTCTGATTAAACTCAACCTAGCTTCCATATTCGTGCATTTGCTATTGTTTTTGTTTATTTCTGATAATAAATACAGTACGCACATAATGTAAGCTTACACAATATCATTCGCAAAGCACTTTTATATTTCATAGTTGCGTTTAAAATATTGCATACTTTCTAAAAATAAAACGCAAATATGTAAATACGTTGTATCAAGGCAATTAAACGTAATTTAATTTTATTTAATTGTCTTGGTTGTAATAATTTACCCTGACAATGTGAATTATATCACAGGAGTTGCTGCATAAGATCTATGCTATAATAGAGTAGGCCATATTGAAAGTGCAATTTCTTCCTTCAGAACCACTTGTTTGGTTTGTTGAAGTGGACGGTTGTCATGTTCTGCGACTCATACCTATGGCTCAGTTGAGCTTCCTAACAAGCGATTGTCGTGGGCGCGACACGGCTTCACTTATTATTTATAGGTTTTACGGTACTACTATTAATTTTGTATTACAAATCATTATTTACACGTGTGAACGTCATATTCCCGTTTGCACTGCTTGCAGACGACCTCACAACACCATATGAATTGGCAATCGCAACGTTCAATTCTCTCCACCCGCTGCGTCCTGTACCCGCGTTGACAACACATTAATTCACAACCGTCAATAGCGTGCGATGACGCGTTGCACACTCGTCCTGTTGTGCCAAACGATCCATTGTCTGGATCATAATCGCAGTAGGTTGGAGATGTTTCGTAGTAAACTAAGTCACTTTTTGTTGGTTTCTTGAACATTTTGTACTTTGGTTTGAGTGAATATTCGCTGCCGCGTGTTGTCACCTGTGGAATGACCACCATCTCCTTGGCGCTGTCGTAGCGAACTTTGAGATTGTCACCAAGTTTGCGAAACGAAGTTTGTTGCCACCAACATGTTTTAAATTCACATGTTCCCGATATCCCATGACATTTACAAGCGAGCTCTACGGAATTTATGACAGCCTGAAAAAAAAATGCACCATTGTTAAAATATAGGCCTACTTGAGCTAAATACCGTACTCGCGCGAATAGGCGCCCCGTTTGAATAAGCGCCCCGTTTGAATAAAGCGCCCCTCTCGAATAATATCATAACATTTTCTTTTTAGCAAGTCAATAATCCAATCAATCCTGGGACTGTGGTTGTTGACATGATTTGAGTTAAAGAGTGGAATCACACATTTCTTATGTCAATATCAAAATGAGGATATTTCTCTTGGACAGATGAGAGCTCCGATCCCTGGACAGACAGTAGGCATATATATTTTTAACTTTCCACTTCTTACATATTTTTCTAGGCCTTGCCCTACTCCTCTTTTTCTTTTTCCGACAATTTGCATCTTTAGCACATTCTCATCTGAGAATCTTATAACAAAAATTATAATTTGCTTTAATTGACGGTACGTTCAAAATTCGAAATAAATACTGTACATTTTTCATTAATTACTCAGTAAAATCTGACCATTTCAAGATTATATAAAGCAATGAAATGAAATTATTAATGAAAAAGTTACATGTGAACAAACACATGTGGGGCACAATGGCACCTACATAATTTATAAATAATGTCATTAAAAATGTGTTCAAGGGAGCAGAGGATATAATAAATACTACAATACGATTGTCACTGATAATTGTTATAATAATTTTCTGGTAGGACTGACGATAAATAATTAAAATAAAAAATTCTAATAACAATAATTAAATAAAAATAAATACTATTAATAATAATAATAACAATAATTAAATATAAATAAATAAATAGTAGTCATAATAATAATAATAATAAATAATAATAACAATAATAATATTAATAATAATAATAATAATAATTTAAATGAAAAACAAGCTAAAAAAAACCCTATTTATTAACACTAGAAATAACAGAGCAAAATGCCAAAATGACCAATATTGTGGCTTCCTCAATATTCACAGCATTATGTCATGAACCATTTTCTCTGGACGATTATCTTTTCCTCCGCGCTACCATTCGTAATGTACTTATTTCATTTAAAAAGTGCCTCTTGAATTTAATAAGTTCCCATAAGAACCCCTCGATTTTCATCTATTTCCATAAACGCCCCTCAATTTCCACTCAGTTTTCATAAGCGCCCCGTTTAAATAAGCGACCCGTTTGAATATAAGCGCCTCTCAAAATGTGCAAAAAATATTTAAGCGCCCGGGCGCTTATTCGCGCGAGTACGGTAATGGAATGTTTATTCTTACAGAAGTACAGGCGTGTATGAAATACTCACTTAACAGCAAGCTTTCAAACAATTTCGAAATTTGAATAAGTAACAGGTGTCAATGAAACTTATGACCAATCAGAACATGGCCTGGGACACGCGGACGACCTACAAATACACGTGTTTATGTACGTTTCTACCATTTTGTGGGACCTAAGCAACAAGATCGGAACATCGTTATGGGTGATAATACTTAAAACAGTAGGCTAGTTAGTGGTTATACCTGACGGCCTGCTTCATTATTGTGTCGATTCATCGCTGATCGTGCGTTTCTGTTGTCTTCTCCTGGGTTTAAAAAACTTCTGCTAAATTTTACTCCGCTCATGACATCTTCACTGCATCCACCCCACTTCCATGTTTCATTAGGAGTGATGTCATAATTGTGGTTTCGAGGTCCACGGTGACGTCCATCGCACCCACATGTCAGCAGATCACCACGTGAGCATGATCGCGTAACTGCGTGCACCATGCCTGCTGCAAGTATACTATGCACAAACGCAGACTCCCTTGATCCTAGAAATAAATAGAAAATACCATGTTACTTAATGATCTAGGCCTACGAGTATTTTAAAGAAAGATGCAACTACAGACCACGATGTTTACTCAAGTAATTAACACACTGACAAACACGCATTAGAACCCCTATTAAGTGAACACCTTCGGAACCAAAACGGTAAAACCTGGGGGTTCCTGTGAATTGGGGTACCCCTATTTGAACTCACTAACTAAAGCGGTGTAATTGTCCAATAAGGATTTTCAGGGGTCCCAAGTTGGAAGAAATCCCTTCCGGGATATCTGTTAAATGAGCTTTCTTAACATAGAGCCCATTTAATAATTTAAGCTTGCTGCGCACTTTGATACCTATCTGCACTGACTTCGGAGAAACAATTGATAATAAGGTAGTAAACATACGCAAATGTTATGAATTTTTGGGAGATGAGTTATTTTCCAGGAGATTCTTGTTTGCTTGTGGCAGTGCGGGAGGCCGTCCCGATTCCCGGGAGACTCCCGCGACTTCCGGAAGACTTGGGACCCCTGGATTTTTGGTACGTAGTCACACAGATTCTGTATCTTTTGCAATGCAAATACAATTCTCCTTCCAGTTCCAGACCACTTTGGGACCTGAAATTTTGGGGGTGGTTTGGGGTTTGGTCTCCTCTTAGAAGGTTAGCTTTGTGTTAAAAGATTGACAATTTGGTTCTTGGAAAAAGGGGTCTCGAACTTAATGGGAGGGTGCAATGTGCATAATAAGGAATTAACATGAGAGTAATTAAAATAGATGTATATTGTTTTAATTTTTTTTTTTATAATATTGAGCTTTTCAGTGGACGCACAAGTTACAGCAGCATAGAATATACGAATGGCTTTAGAATATCAGGGTGTAGGTTACGGTGTATTGGTATATAAAAATACACAGTAAAAAGAAAACAAAAACTCATCCCAATTTGAACTTCCAATCGAAGCCTCAATGGGCCAGTTGGTTAAGGCATCTGTATAGACAGCAGAATGTCCCTAATTCGAATCCTGGTTGAGGAATATTTTTGTTTCACACTCGCAGTTTCCCCTACATTACTCTTTACAATTTATATA
>NW_022745085.1:146502-155306 GCF_011630105.1 Anneissia japonica
ATATATATGTATATATATATTACAAAGAAATAGATAAATAGGCCCAAAGATTTTTTAATTTATTTATCTACAGTATTTGTTTGTATTGTGTTTACAGTGCATAGGCAGCAAATTTAATATGTACATCATATAAGTGTTGGTTCTATGTATTTTCAACATGGTATTCTGTACTAAGTATATTAATACGTTTTGTTGCAAATTTTATACAAGTTGTCTATCGATTTGTATCTGAGGGTGACACGGTGTCCCCGGTGCGACATACAGTCCAAGACTATCACACAAACCTGTTTTATCTGACTCATACACATGTAGCATTTGAAGTAGTTAACTTCTCTACAAGACCTCGTGCATTTGGTAATCTTCCGCTTTTCAACTCGTGTAAAAAAAATTCCATTAAAATAATCATCAAATCTACGTTCCAATCTTCTGTCAGTCAATCGCACTCAAATTTTCTGTTTACCAACGACAATGTGAATGGTTTGAATGACAGTAGTGAATAACTCCAGCTTATTTCCAACATCCGTTTGCTTTTTATTTCGATAACGAAAGTTGTTATTTATAATTATTACGATTTAGAAAAAAGAAAACAAGTATTTCAAGTGACATAATGTGTACTTTAAATCGTGAACGAAAAGTACAAATTAACTGACTCTTGACGATATTTGATGTTATCTGATAATACCTTTTGAAATTGGCAAAGGCTAATTGAAAAGCACACCTAAAAAGTGCCTATTTCAGGAAGCGTCCAACTGATTGAGTTGTAATATTGAGTTACATATTTGTAAAATGCCATTAACCTATTTCAAAGAAATGTAGTTCTGTATCCAAAATTAAAAGAGAAATTGTTGCATAGAATAACGTAGGCATGAAATTAGAAAAACAGATTGACAACTGTCAATATAGCAAAGGATCTGTAATAAGCGTACACGTTTCGTAAGTCTGTAAAGATTTATTTCTTTTAGATATTTTTTATTGTTGGGCTCTGCAGGAGTATTTCGTTCACATAAGACACACATAGATCTGATGAATAAGGCATACACTATTTATTATCCAGCAGACATGAAACGGCACATCATATGTCTCTCATAGTCTCTGAAATGATGGACCTACACTATAAGACGAAGCTACATCAAACGTAATTTGAGTAGACTAAAGTTAAGCATGACGCCTTGATTTAGAAATCAATAGCTGGTATTTGTAGAGTGCAATATCCATAAATATAAGACTGTTCGCCCAAGGTACATATACATTCAAACAGGACCAGATTAACATAGGGGTTTTAAGGCGCCAGCCCCAGGCCCACAGGCCCCAGTGGGAAAATATAGGCCCCGAAACCCCAGGAAAAATCACCGAAAATCTGGTTTTATGTTTTAGCCACGCCGGACCTGCATTCAAATGACAGTGAAATAAGTCTGTCAATTTGCATACTGACAATAACCTAACATCTCACACAAGAACAACGGACAGCCTGAGAATTCGATGTCTGTCACTTTTCACAACGAATCTGAATGTTCGGTTCGGAAACCTATCGAGCCGATCAGAAAATCGGATCAGTGTATAAGAATAGGACGCTGACTTTCAGCGTATCGGGAACGCGGTCAAAATTTCGGTTCGGATCGGATGTGAATACAGCTTTAAGCAGTGTTTGGCCAGACATCTGATGAAATAGGTTTTATCCCGACTTCGACAGACATGGCAGACACAAATCAAGATAATATCTGATGAAAAAACATAGTATCAGACAAAATATTTTCGAAAATTGTCTGTTGGATCTGTCGGACACAGAAACAGTCTGATCCGGCTTCAGATAAACGGATTATGTCAGCAAAATGTATGTAAAATGAGAATTTGAGTAGGCCTATGTGGAATCCGTGCTGGGGTCACTTTTCATGGTGGTAACCTTGAGTTATCATTACAGTATTGAGGCTGAAGTCGTTGATAGTATTTTATGTGGCATCAAACCAGCTATAATCAACCTCGAAGAGAAATATTTGTGTAGACGGCTTGTGAGTTTTATTATACACAAGGCTACCTCAAACTTTATGTTTCCATTTCCTTATATTTCAACCATAATGCGTAACCGCCTACGATGTCGCCCGAAACGGAGGAAATGGCCACCTTTGTTAAATTACTAATGATGTTATTTTATAATCTAGTGAACAAACGTACTTAACAAATTTTATGATTATTGCAAAACATAAAATCTTAGTTACGTCAACACACAACTTCCCAGAATCCGATTATTTAATAACTGAGCTTCTTAAAACCGTTCATGATTACTCTTGGAATGGTTAAACGCGTAAAAGTTAATTAATTCGAAGGAAAATGTTGATGTTAATGACGTACTTAAAGGGAACGATTGGATGAGAATCACAGGTGATAAGCCATCATTTACGATTGGATTCTTGTAAGGTTTGGCCCAGTGTGAGGTTTGATCTATACTTGTTCAATGGATGCCACTCTCTAATTACTAATTTTTTTTTCTTAGAATATAGGCCTATCGGATATGGTACATTATAAAATCCAAACAGCACGATGCATTCGGGGTTATCGAACTTTATCAAATCTGTTTGTACATGATGTACCGTACCGTTAGTTTAATAATGTTGTTACTCATTGTTTTTGCAATAAAAAAAAATCACATTCTGCATAAAAATATATTTTTAAATATCATGTTCCTAACATAATCATGTTTCCAAGAAAAATGTAGTCATAGGCATGAGACAATAGAGGGTCAGAGATGGTCAGCCACCTAGTTATAACTAATCATCCCCCTGTATCCCCCACGCCTATCAAGTCCAAGGTAAAAAGCCCCGGTTAGAACAAAAACTTCTCTCCACTGGGAATACTAGTGAAATTGATCAGTTCACCGCTAATAATTGGATTTTGCGTTAGCAGAAGATGACAGTGTCATTCCCACGATGTATGTTAAGTGAAGGTTTACGCTTTTACAGTACACAGTATATCATTTTGTCAATTTTGTTTAATATATTCTACTCTTCAGATGTGATCAAGTTAATAATTTAAAGCAAGACATGAGATATATATTAATTGTGATTGTAATGAATCAGATCTGATGGGTAAAACAATGCCATGGACGCTAAAGTTCAACTGAATTAAAACACCATGCCGAAATAGTTAGCAGGATTGAAAAGAAAAAAATATCGTTGCAAGATCAGTCTCCAAGATAGTATAGGAGAAGGAGAAACAAAGAGGGTGGTGTGAAAATTTAATCTCGAATACGTGCGCAATTTTATTCCTCAGAATTTCGAGAAGTCAAAGTATTGTTGTTGTCTTTTTCTAGTTTATGCCTTGAGTCTCTTATAGAGACCTCTTTCGTGAGTCATTACTGAATCATACATTCGTTATTGTCCATAATACAAAACCTGTGTTTGTATTTTCCCCTCCTAAGGGTGATACGGTACCACGTTTTCCACTGGGTTTCTCAAACATGGTCATCATTTCTGATTCTGATAAGAATATTTTATATTTCACAGACAAGATATTTGTGAAATACCGTAAAACCTCGAATAGAAGCCTAATGGACTTAATCTCGAATTAAAGCCTCGCCCTCTTTAGTTTGCAAAATTAGCCTCGAAAAGAAGCCCAGGGCTTCTTTTCAAAATAGCATGGGCTTCTTTTCGAGACAATACAGTACATACACTGTACATGAATTTCAAAGAAATAGAATAAATTTAAAACATTCTTGGTTTAGATAGTAATTTAGCTGATTTAATGCCGGTTAATAATATTAATAGTATTATAGTGAACATATCTCTATAATCATCATTTTAACATCAGTGGGTGAGATCACTTGAATTTCACCATCTCCTGCATCACTGCTCTTTTTTATTTTTGTTTTATGTTTATTGTTTATTATGTTGTTGTTAAGCGCCTAGAAGTTATTAACATTAGGCGCTATATAAATATTGATTATTGTTATTACATAGATTGATGTTACAGTGGCCCTATTTATTGTTTTATAGTATAATTCCCTAAATACACAGCTTTCATTTTAAAAAGAAGCCCTCTCTTTACTTTGAAAAAGTAGCCTTGAAAAAAGC
Source organism: Anneissia japonica (assembly GCF_011630105.1). Taxonomy (NCBI): domain Eukaryota; kingdom Metazoa; phylum Echinodermata; class Crinoidea; order Comatulida; family Comatulidae; genus Anneissia; species Anneissia japonica. The sequence goes on from NW_022745085.1 coordinate 150,567, forward strand.
CCATTTCGAAAAGAAGCCCATCCAAAAAAAAAAAAAAAGCAAAGCAGCACAGGGCTTCTATCCTAGGTTTTACGGTATATACTTATGTCAAGCTTATCAATGATGCATATGGTCCCCTCTTTACAATTCTTTGTGAAATTCTTGTGAAGTAAACCGTCGCGATTTCCACCAGGTAGTTTCGTGTGTTGATTCTGCAAACTTTCGCTCGTTTAGAATTTAAATGAGGCGTGGTAATCGTATGGGAATTAACCAGTTAACGATGAAGACGATCCACCCCAGCTATCCTGTCATCAACACCTTTCAATGAATACCGTGAGACGATGAAAGTTGTAAAATCCGTTTCCGTGCACGCTGCACGCAATGCGGAAATTCGAAAGATGTTTGATGACAAAAGATAAACATAACAACGCCGTTCTCCAAAAAAATTACATGATTTTGCCAAAAAAAAAAAAATAAATAAATAAAATAAATTTGTGATCATTTAACAATTTGTAGTGTTGAAACATTGCGAAACACATCAAAATGAAATATTCATGCGCGCATGCGCTCAGAAGATAACGAGCTGTGAATTGTAAAATACTGTATAACGTATTATGAACTGTATAATAAAAGTGTTTTACCTCATTACTTCATAATCAATGCATAGGCATATTTACCATAAATAACAATACTACTAGTACTACTAGGCCCATTTGGCTATTAGTCGAAGGCATACATAGGCCTATTTATTCGAGATATCATGTATGAAACTAACGAATTACAAGACCTCAATAACAATAATAGAAATTTACTTCTACTGTTGGTGCATTTTCAATTATGTTTATCGTTTAGGCCTAATGAGAAGCAAAGATAAAGCATGGTATGAAATTTCTAAGAACAATGTTGACTAACAAAAGGAAACGGATTTATGACAATTTCATCAAGTCTAGTTTTACTCCAACTTAAGTGCCAGTATTAATATCCGGATGGTCAGTACTTTACTTTATCAAGAGATTGTTACCGAGACGGTCGACGTCTCGCTAGAATATTGTTCAATATATTTATTTTGTCAACTAATTAATGTTAACTATTTTCAGTCAACCTTCTCGTATAGAAATTCCCTAGATATTAGCAATATAATTGTTCAAACATTGCACTCACTGTCCTTCAAAACAAGTCACAAATATCTGCAATGTGTAGCACTGTATTTTCGAAACATAATATTTGGAAAGACCTGGGATTATGTCACACGAGAAATCAGACGATGGTTTGACACAAGTGTCACGTGCACAGAGCAATGTTGATGACGCGCACATCAGTGTGGCTAAACATATCCTTGTGTATAATAGGCCTACAGTATTGTTCAGTTAGTCAATCAAAGATAAGAGGTTTTTATTTATAATTAATTATATTTTCATGACGAATGCGAACATTACGGTATGCGCTTTCGCCATACGCTCATGCAACGTCATTTTTTTTTGCACTATCCGTGTTAATTTACTTTCAAATTCGATAGCTTAGTTTCCGTTGTAATTTTGACTACTGCAGGCCTAGATATTTTGTAAATTTTGAGAAAATTTAATTAGGATGACGTGCATGTATGTCGGCCGTCCAGAAGGTGTATGTGACACTTCAAATAAAATAGAGCACTGTGGTCTGTCCATAAAGACCGTGTGTGCGTACATGATATAAGATTGCGAAACAAAACCTTTTCTATTGTATGCGCATGGCTAAATTTTCCACTGTGACCCCACCCCCCTCTATCGTAATACGAACTACTGTATTACTATTACCATGGAGAAAATAAAATAGATCTATTTTATTTTCTCCATGCTATTACTATGACTCGAGTATAAACTGTGCTTTCAACGAATGCGGGCGCTATTAAAATTAATTCTACCTAAAACGAAAGTTGTAGAATTAAAGCCAACGTTAATTAAACGCAAGCAATATAGGCCTTAACACTTTAAGCCTATGAAGAACATTACATGGCATTTCTACCCCCCTATGATTAAATGGTCGCGTCCCAATGCTTTGGGATAATAAGAAAGTTATTTCTTGAGGAAATAAATACGAACAAAAACTTAATTATTAACAAGTTCGATAAAGATCTGAAAATTTGTACAAGGAGTAATTGTATTATTGCTATTGCAGTCGCTTTTTGAATTACTGCCAAATTGTGTCTACAATAAGCATATTCATTATTTACCCACTGCAACAGTTGATTGGAATGAAACTGTTCGATAAAAGAATTCTCCATTTTACGAATTACCGCTATATAAATCTACATTACAAACTAAATTACATTAAAGTCCATAGAATATGCATCATAATGTGTAATCCTACATTTTAAATTTTTCAATACATCAAAATTATATATATATATATATATATATATATATCTGTCTCTTATACACATAGGCCTATATATATATCAACAAAAAATACAACCTAGTATATATAAGTTTTAATTTATGCTTAGCATAGGCCTACAAGTAGCCGACAGGCCGCAAAAAGTGGGTGTGCACAAAAGCTTAAAACCCTCCTTGTGTGGCAAACGTTAAACGACCTAAGCCGCCATCCGCACAGTGGACAACCTCAGGGACGGTGATTTCTCCCGTGATAGACGTCTGTGAGGATGCGGGCCCGCGCCAATCCAACTTCCGCCAGTCCATAAAGTTCTCCAACATCATTTAAACTATATCCCGGTTTCGTTGACATGTTAAATTGAATGTAGCTTATCAAAATTTATTTTACCAGATTATTTAGTTTTCAATTGACAATTTTTGAAATGTTTAAACGATTAGTTTAGTTTGAAAATTTAATGTAACATAGAACTATATTTTTATTACTTACCAGTGCATATTAACTGGATAATACAGACGATATTTGAATATACCTTCAAGTATAAACTAAAGCAGTATATACTCCCGATACCGATACGGACATGTATAGTGACTAAAACTGTAAGCATTAAGTGCTACAGGCCAGCTTATAGCAAATTTTAACTAAAATACGCACGAACTATATGACGTCAGCAATTCTGCACCCACACCTCTATGCAAAAATGGAAATTGGAGAAGTCAAAATGATGTAAAAAGAGAGAAAAACCATTTCTTCATAAGAGGTTTATAAAAAGAAGAGCGCAAAATTGAAAGCGAACAACACAGAAGACGGAATTCCAGGAGAAACGATCCGGACAACCACTGGCCGTCTGTAATTTGGCATTGCGCGCACACACAGAATACAAACAAATTCAGTATTACACCTTTAAGATGTTTTAAGGCATCAGCGTACTTGAATGACCACATACAACTCGTTACGAATCATTTGGCACTGCACAAGTACAGTACAGTATAACTACACGTTACCTTATCATAAAAATGTTCCAAACGCCTAGATTAATATTAAATTTAAAAGTTCCGGTAGGACATATATTTATTATAATGGTAGTGACGATTCCAATCATTTCATTAAAAAAGTATAACTAGGCCTATCAAAATGTCCTCACTGTGTCCATCCATATAGGTTTTATGAAATTTTGGAACATTGATGTAACTGTGAACGCCGAAAACAAACTGTAGTTCTTCTGCAACTCGGACAGCTGTGAGTGCGGAAATTGTGCAATGTAAATTTTTACCCACTGTACAAAATGTTCTTATTTACTAGAAGTACCGTAGAATTTAAAGTTGCTGGACTTCATCAGGACATGCTTAATTTCCGGGGGACAGAAAAGGGCCCTTTTACCTGGACTCTGAACAACCACAACCCTACAATACATCTTGATTAACTCCTCGTTCATACTGATAATGAAGTTGTCTTGCTAATTTTACTGACATAATAATAGAGTGTCAAGGGAAATAGGATTAAACAGAACATATGTTCGACTAGTAAGTTTGTAATAAACCACCGTAAATATTGAAAGACAGCCGATTACAGTAAGGTGACGATGCAGTTTATCTCCCCGTTTATTGACATATCCATAGGCTTATTATATATCCTTGTGTATTAAAGTTGTAAATTGTTATTGATGTAATATTAAATGTATGCTTACTGATAATGTTTAAACATGCGCTTCATCTATTAAAGTAATAATTAAATTGAATAATATCCATAAAGTTTGAAAAAAATACAATAAAGTTGGTTTTGTCATTGAAAATAAGACTAACTAAACCACCAGAAGGACAGAAAGCATAATATTACATGGCATATTGAAGCCTATTTTCAAGTATAGGTCCAAATCATTATTGATTTCTGCCTCATTAGAACTCTAGGGGCTGCTATTCGCGTTCAGAACCAGCGCTATTCTTCCACACATAGTACGAGCGAATGGGAAATCAGTTTCTCGCAATCGATTTGAATTACCAAAGGGGACACAATGGTCCAGTAGATTAAGACGTCTGCGCTGTAGACAAGAGGAATTTCTGGATTCGAATCCCTGTTGGGATAACCCCTTTTATTTCATGCTCCCAGATTCCCTTTCTTTAACCTTCAATATACATGCGTCTCATTATGGTCTGTATGCTTGTAACGGATGTTGATGATGAAGATCAAGGACGGGTCGAAATAGGCCTATTTATGTTCTGAATAAATTTTGTGTTTTAAGTCTACAAAGTCGCTGTCATCTCATCGTTATTTCCATTGATTTACATATCAAAGGAACTCACATATATTACATTATGTCATATATATGTATATAGGCCTATATATATATATATATATATATATATATATATATATATATATATAAACAAACAAGAT
>NW_022745085.1:156550-161899 GCF_011630105.1 Anneissia japonica
TTCAATACTTGCGTCTTGCACATGTCAGTGTAATGTATATTATAAGGTATGATTATATTACAATGAATTAATTTTTGTAGTTTTTAAAGTATAAAATCAGTGGGCAATTACCTTTTTTCACATTGTGTTTCTCTTTGAATATTAGTAGTTATAGGAATTATAAAAAACATATTTAAATAAAAAATAATCCCAGAGTATAACGTTTACAAGAAACAGAATTCGAATACACTGAATCCTAAGTATTCCTTTACATTATGACCTTCGAATTGACTAAATTTAATCCATGTAATTAATTAAGACTACATCATTGTGTAATAATATGCGATTAGGACGTCTGTATAGAAAGAGAAAGAGAGAATATGACAAAAGTTTACGTCAACTGACTCAACTGATTGACAAATAAGGTACACAAAAGTAAACGAGAATGATCATGTTTAAATCCTCTTTTGAAGGCGAAGATAAACCATACAAAATTAATGGGATTAGGCTAGTCATGTCAACAGGCATTCAATCCGATGAATATGAATGTCACCTTGCGCCAAAACTCATTGGTATCAATGGTATTTACCTGTTTTTAATTGTTTCTGTTTATCGTTGAGAACAAAAGTGATGCGTCGTTTGGTATGCATCTTCGATTTGAGGTGTACAAAAGTATTAGATGCTGATGCTGGATTTCGATTTGTTTAAGCATGTAACGATTGGAGAAAACATGCATCATCCGATCGTGTAAAAGATAAGACTATGCTTTATATATGTCTAATTATAAAAAAGAAAACGTTTATCACCAGAGTAAAATAAAATTGAAACGATAAGGCTCTTTCCCCCTTTTCACACGTATACAGAAACCTTGGCCAGCCTAAGAACATATATATACGTATTGCCTGTACCATGGAGGAATTAGACCTAAACTAATTCCTCCATGCTTGTACATGTTGATTTCTCTGTGTGTTGGGCTTGTGAATAGGAAGCAAAAAGTACACAGCCCAAAATATTGGATAAGTGCAGACACGATATATGAACACAACGTTAGGCCTATTTTTTTTTGCCTTAGCCCTGTATTACAGACAAGTGAAGTATGAAATTGCATTATTGATACTTAACACAGTCAAAGAATAAACCACGGATGCTGTATACCTACAAGCAAAAACTATGTAAAACAATATATGGTTGGGCCTATACAAACTGATTTGACTGACGAAATAATTAATGAGGCCTAAACGCCTAAAGTAATCTTTGCCGTAGTCAAGTAACCGGAAGCTACATATTTTAACAGTGGCATAGGGCCTACTTGTAAAGGTGCTTCAAACCATAATGCAACTACACAAGAGTAAAATAATTCCATTAAAAAAAATGTTTAATAGGAAACACCAGACAGGTAATGGGCCTGTAGCAAAGTAAAGTAATTTATTCAGAAACTACATATTTCTGACAGTGGCACACATCCTCTTTGTGAAGGCGTGTCCAAATTAACCCAATTATAATGAAGGGTAAAACAGAAATTAATATAACATTAAATGCGAAATACCAAACAGCCAATATGGCTTAGTATATGCCAAATAATGTAATTTATTCATAAATGCCTCTTTTAAGAGTGGAATGTACCCTCTTGTGAAGGTGCGTTCAAATATCCTAACTAAAACACACAAAAGAAAAAGACAAATAATTATTAAAAAAATTTAAAAATGCTAGAAAAGTAAGGCTAGGTCTAAATTGTAACAAAGTTGGTAGCTACAAAAGTATACAAACCACTAAAATACCAATTAGATACTAAGGATACCCTATAATGTACATTAAGCCTACATTGAAACAGTATATTGGCTCTGTAAAATTCATAGAATGAACTAAATACATAAACTTACCTTATACATTTTCATCTAAAATAAGTAAAATATTGTTCAAGTAAGTTAGTCGCAGAGCGTTACACATTTTGTTGTTTTTGTCAATGTAGGCCTACTAGTAACTGTCATATCTACCGATAAGAAAGTGCCCCGTTCGCTCATCGTTACATATAACTTGATTAGATTCAATGCAGAGTTAAGCAAAACAAATACTATCCTACCATAAGTATAGTCCCAAAGTTGCAAGCATTTTTATGAGGCCTTCTGTTATTGTTCTAAAAACTGTTTTTCGGCAGATGTTAGCCCCGGATTGCGATGTAATCAAATGTCCTATGTAATGATGCTTAAGCCTGGTACATCAATGGAGCTTCGATCTTTGAATGTGAACTGTGTGACGAACGGAAGAACAACTTGTGTTCCCTTGACGAATCAATGCTTGTCAATTTAGTCGATGACAAATATCCAACAAACACAAGATATCCATCACACACGACAGAATTGAGCGCCTGATAAAAATGAAGTACTTTTCCTGCCATCTTTTACCTAAAGTTAAAAGGGTGTTCTCATTCCGACACTGCAATTTAAGCCTCTATCGTTGGAGAATCAAATTGGCGCGCCTTGAATGTATTACACTTTTGTTTTATAAGAACCAGTAACATTTTTCCAAGACTCAGTGTTCTTATTTTTTGGCCGATTTCAGGTTCAAAATGTTCTTATTGTGTTCTTATTTTTACACATTTTTCAAACATACTGTACTGTATTATAGAGGGTATTACATAGTCACACCTACTGCACATTTAAGGTACAGCTAAGTTTTGTCGATTTTTCTATTTAAAAAAATAAAAACCTCATTTGACATTTTGCCTCAGCAGCCTCAATTTGTTCTTATTTTGTTCTTATTTTTTAAGCAATTTCAGCCTCAGTCTTCTAATAAAATGTGTTCCTATAAAAAAAAAAAGTGTACATCTTTTTGGTTGAAATGAAAGTAGCAAAAGTTTTTGAATTGTTTTCCATTCCCATAGACTACCAACCCAGCTAATAATATTAGGTTATAAGAAATTATAAAAACGTTACAGTTTGGTGTTGAAAAAATTATTTGTAGACCCATAAATACGTTCTTAGAACATAATTTCACAACGTCATAATAATACGTACTTAGAACATAATTTCACAACGTCATAACGTTTGAACGTTCCTGCAACGTTGTTTGTGAACGTTATAAGAACTTTTTGTGTTTTATGTAAATCTAGAAAGAAAAAAAAAGCCTCATTACTCCATCCGGCTTAGAAATTATAGATATTACTCGTGGGATCTTGCACCAGAACCATGGGAACGAAATGTGACAATCTTACCTACCAAGCTATAACTCCACATGAAACAATTTGAAATTTCAACATAATGGTTTAAAAAAGAACAAGAATTTAGTAGGCCTAACCTAATCAATAAATTCGAAGACCTTGGGATTAACTGCTGATTTGAAAAAAAATTCATTGCTTTCAATTGTATTTCGAGGTATCTGAGGTTAAATCTATCATCTGTCGAGTTTAAAACTTTGCCAGAAGTTCTCAATCGGTCTTAATACCGCAAAGAAAGCTATCAGTAACATCGTTAATTGAATAACCAAACAATCTTATTGTCGACGTTGAAAAGCGTGTAAAATTGGATTGTACCCAGTTAAATCCTCACGCCATTGAAGCAATGGCTAACTCGAATGAAAAGACTCATGGATATTAACTTAGTGTTTGTATAAGCTTTGACAATTTCATCAGCCTATAGAAACTGTTTTCGTCTGCGTGATGGCGATAACAAACAGAGTTGCGATCTTGTTTGCACAGTGCAAAAGCAAGTAATATAAATAAATAATGAAGGTTTGTAAATAGCAGAAAGTCGTCAAACTTCTCTTTTTATTTAACAAGTGTAACTAATACAGGTAATCTCTGTAAACTCTGTATTGATAATTAAATCCTCTAACCAGCTAAGGTGGTATTGTGGAGCTCTCGGCAATAGTTTAAGTAGTATTTAACACATATGCAACCATGTCTGCTGTGTTGATATTAAGTCTTTTATTTATACAACATAACATGTAAGACTTTCGGCTATAGCTATATTTAACACGTTTGAACTTCTCAACTATAATAATGTGCGTCTACATACACCCCCTCAAACTTACGTCACACACGCCCATCCACAACCAGTGGCCAACTACCATTCCACCAATCCTAATTGTAATACAGTATACCACGCGTGGTAACATAGCACATGATACATTGGAATATTAAATAATATTAAAAAAAAGGAATTTATAACTAAAAATATTGTTTATAACCCAGCAATTCTATCTGGGTACTTATTTTGGAGAGTAGACACCCCTGGTTATTATGATACAGAAACATCTACAGTATGAACATTGTGCAATTATCTCAGGTCCCTGGGGAGCATTCTGGCATCGCAGTGAATTGGACAAGGCCAAAATATGATTTTAAAATCAACTAGGCCTACTCCTGGTGGAAATAAACAACAATTGTCTATTCGGTGTTTATATCAAATTGGCATGATTTGTGGGTCGATTTTTCTCCTTGAAAGGGTATGAAGTGCTTCATCCAATATCAATGCACATAGTTGTTACTTGCTTTATGTAAGGTCCTCGAATCTACAGGTCCTTAATCTGGCTTTGCAAGAAACCCTTAAGCCTTATCGATATGTCTGTTGTAACCCCGTATTGTACTACCTATTATTATACCTTTAGTTCGTACACGGCTCGCTGTCATATCGATGACTAATTACAACGTTCACACACTACTAAGTTTTTCCAATTAATCAAAATGACAAATGCGTTTTCTTTAGGTATACTGCCTACTTAAACTGACTTTTATTTGACAATGGCAGGCCAGTTCTTAGCATTTATACGATGTCGAATTCAAGCTAATTGTATTGTACCGTATTATCTTCGAAAGTAGATGTGATTAGAAAATTAAAATTCCATTTCCGATTACTGAACTTTGTACTTCAAAGATTAAAGGCCTGAGAATAAAATAATTTACATCATTTTAGATAAAAGTTGTTCTAATGATAAATATGGTTTATGTTAAATAAGTAGTATAGTAAGCTTAATGCATTCGGCCTACATTATTACAGTAGCTTCAAGTTAGAAAACTAATTGCTACTGAAAATATCATACTCAATGCATAATACCAGACACATACTATAGTCTACATCAATCATTCATCAAAATATTAATTAATAATTTGGATTGGTTTTTGGTTTGGATTTTTTTTTAATCTTAAACTAAAAGCCTATGGCAATAAAAGATATGTAATATATACATACATACAGGCACACATAAATATATATAATGCATAAGTCTGCTGGACCAGAGCAGCTCAGAACCCATCGAAGGGGATGCTTCCAGAAACTGACAATTTAGAGATTAGAAAGGCTTAGTTAATACACTATATAGAGACTGTGAAGATGTGTATAAGAGACAGGTATTATAGAGGGTATTACATAGTCA
>NW_022745085.1:162425-179599 GCF_011630105.1 Anneissia japonica
ATATATATATATATATATATATATATGTATATATATATATATATTTATTTATTTATAAGTTAAATATGATAAGTTAAAATATGTTATCGAAGCTGCTGTAACAAAATTTAATGCAGTAAAAAAAAAAAAAATCCAGTTACATTTCTCGGATACAAACATAAACGACTCCTCGACGTGAACGTAAGTGGGCGTGGTCAGGTGTCACTCAAAATCTCTTTGAAGTGATCCAGAGGCGTAGTCCCTGGAAAATATGACAATTTAGGAGTTTCAAAAGCTTACTTAAACGATTTAAGAGTCTACTATATGTAAAATATATATAATTTTTTTCTTCTTCCCGACGTGGGGAAGGGGGAAACTCTTTCCGATGGGGGGGGGGTGGTCTTCCCCGGCCCCACTGGCGTCACCCCTGTTCAAGTACTGTCAAAATATCAGTTTTTTTTTTTCACGACTCAGTACCTTGCCTCATAGTGAGACATGGGTAATCTACAGCATCATGTGTACGGTTATGCTTTTTTCCTTTCTATTTTTTTTAATGTGACGCCCAGAAAAGTTAAAACATGACTAAGTCCAGGCAAAGACAGAGAGAGTAGATTAATAGGATTGATATGTCACTTAAAAAGTTGAATATCATAAGAAGCAGGAAAAACCGTCTTGTGAAGGGGATTCCCACCTATTCAACAACAAATACTTATCTCACCAAAAAAACACCAAAAAAAAAAACAACAAAAAAAAAAACACACACACACACACACACACACACACACACAAAAACACACAAAAAAAACCCAATGCAATGTACCGGTAATACAGGACTTCTATTTTCTTCAATTTTCCCTGTTACCAAAATTTTTCAACGACTCTCTTCTCATGACTTTTACAAAGAACGTTGATTGCTGTTTATTTATGTTGTTTAATAGTTTCGTTTTTGTTTTGTTTTTTCCAAAACTTTATTTTATCCAAATGAGATAGCCGCATCATTCTCCGTAAGAACTTAGGCCTAATATTAATGTCTTCCTCAATGGTGCCATGACAAAATCATAAATTTGCATAAATTCTTAACATCTTTGGCTGTCAATTTAAAACTTTTAATTAAAAAATATGAGTAAATCAACGAAAATGTATTTGTTTTTTATGCCTTAGTTGAAAACCTACATGAATTTGTTTAAATAAAATAAGCAATTATAAAATGTTTCATGAGACACAAAATTAATCAGTATTTCTATCGAATGTCTAGTCATTTTTATCCAAGCTGAATAGATGTAAAATTCAAGCCTTTGTTCAGAAGCACAATTTATGAAATGTTTGGTAGGCATAATTGTCCGTTTTTGTAAATGCTAAAAGAATGTTTAATGAACGTTCATGTTAAATTTATGTAATTATTCTTAAAGATGAATTATATTACATGTTTGTTTTTAAACACGCATGTGAACCTTAGAGAATGTAACTTTTGGCTGAGAAAAATATAGGCCCAAGTTTATTGTAACGGATATTTGACCCAATACTATTGTGTTATTCATATGATTAGATATGGTAAGCATGCCTGTCGAAATGTATTCAATAGGCAGTTTTCGTCGCGCGACGTAAACCGTAACGTTAACGGATGACGTCATAATTTATTCATCTTGCGTTGCGGAGTACATTGATTTCAGGATTTTACGTGCTCGACGTACGTTATTTACGGGTTTGCGCGTGCGTATTTCCATTTGTTTACAAAAGGGGCGGAGCTATCGCGCCGCATACTGGGTACTAACGTTAGAGTTAAGGTTAACATTGTGCGGCGAGAACTACATAATTCAACACGGTGTTATCAACACGGTGTATACATGTTGTTTTATAAACATACATTTATGGGATTCCTGGTTGTGATGTTGTGTTTACATCCAATGTTGTGGGGTACCATCAAGTCGGAAATAAGAATTCATCATAACTTCCGAGTTCCAAAACGGAATTTCTTTGAACTTAAACGTGACAAGTTTTGACCGAGAAAATCGAAAGCGACATTTTAGATCAAATGATCCTCCATAATGAGCCTATTTTAGAACTCAGGATAACTTCTTTTAACTAGAAAGGTCTGGATGTTAAAGCGACGTTCTTAATCAATTTTCTTTACACTCGCGTCTTAATGGAACTAGAGTACGTGGAACTACGTGAATAGATGACAGCTATGATGGCAGGATGGAAGTTGGCTGTTGTTAATATAGATAGACCTAATATGTATTTGATTTAATTTATTATGTTTTATTTATATTTAATTTTAATCTTTGTAATCCAATTCATATTATAATAGGACATATTAACAAGCATAGAAAACCTATAGCATAATAGAGAATATTGCTTAGAATATTTTGATTGATTGCTTAATTGATTAGTAAATTGATTGACTGACTAACTGACGACTGACAGATTGATTGATTAATTGATTAATCAGACGATTGATCGATCTGTACACTTCGTACGGAAACGTACAGCTTTTGTGTGATACACGAATGCCAACTTGTGAACGCGCTGCCGTGTCGTAAATTGGAATACACTCATAGCCTACTGGACAAGGGCCTATAATTATAAGCAACCCTAAGATACGAAAAGTACTGTACTCTTTAAAGTTAGTGCTATGTCGAATTAATTTTTTCTTAAAAGTACGTGTTTAATATATAATATATTAAGCGGTACTGTCTATCTGCAGAGACCCAGTCGTGGTGTGCTGTACGCAGATATTGAGCCTACGGTCGATGCACGTATACAACTTGAGCTTGTGCATGTAGATGACACATTGTGTACCACATTGAAAATAATTATGAACCCGTACAATTTGGCAAGTAATGCTATTTTCGTTCAGTTGGCGGATCATCTGAAATTAGTTGGAAGTAGGTTTTGTCATGTTTGCTTGCTTATCCATTAAATGGCCAAGGCAAAAACCTAGACTCATTCAATCAGTAACCCGACAAAAATTTTTTTTTGAATACTAATTTAGAATTAATATTATCTGCTTATGATACTTTAGGATGTTATTGTAGTTTCTTTTTGCGAGACAGGAATTATGGTATAGGCCTGTATGTATAATTGTAAGGGTGACAGCGCCCTCAGTAAATGTTGCCTTACCGTTGCATGTTTATCATTCCTATGAAATATTTATCTCAATAACAACATGGGCAAACTTGCTAATAAAAGTGACAACATTTTGTTCATAATCCGCAGATTCGTTAGATGATGTTAACAAGGCAAGGAATGCTATTTTCAATCGTAGACTAAAAATTGAGAAATGACACCAATTCGCATGGGATATTTTATCTAGACTTATTAATATTATAACGGCTGGCTGAATAATTCGCTGACTGATATATTGTTCCTGAAAGTTGTTGGTTCGATAACCTCTAAATATTAAGCAAATCAACAATGTCAAACATTCAAACTTAATGCCTAAATTCGTCTTCGGTAATAATCAAAAATGATAAAATAAAATAATTGTTTTCCAACCATACCTTATTAATTACAAATAACAAATACATAACATAGATAATTACAGCTGTTCAAGATTTTGCTATGAAGCTGATTTACTCTGAAAAACTTTAATCTGTTATGTTAAACTGGTGCTATACCATTCCACGTTATTTATAGGATTGAGGTACAGTATTGGCGGAATAGTAACTATTCTATTTCTTTTTTTTAACTCTTAAATTCCAGCGACAAACGTGAAACTTTTTTGAATAGACTTAACCTTTTGATAGAACTTTCTTCAATGTTATGTTATTTTAATGAGAATTTATATAGCACATTATTCATTTCAGTTAGTATTAGGAAGTGCTTACATTATGTGGCAGCCCCATTTCAGAATTTCCGTTTGTGAATACATAATTTTTTATTATGATTGACTCTTAGTACCATGTTATATGATAGATCATAAATAATTTTATGAAAATAAATAAATAGAAATAACACAACCTGATATTATTCAATCGCGAATGTGATTGCGTTTATGCCTTGTTAAATGTCACAAACTGAGTGTCAACCTCTAAGAAAGTCCGTGCAATTGTAAAGCAGACAATGATTCGTCTTTCGAGGAATCACATAGGCCTAGACCTGTAACAAACAATAAAATCGGATACATTTCATACGGTTTGTTTTCATCCTTGAAATTTGGTTTTATTACCCGTCACTGACATGTGATATTCTTAATAGAATGGTATAGTTTATATCCTCCGTAGGGGTTACAAAATGGTTTACAACCGATTGTACAAGTAGCTGGTGATGTGGTTATCCTTGATTGTCAGTCCAATCACTAACTAGAGGCACAAACGTAACCTATAGTCGCCATTTAGCTAAGTATCATAATGAACAAAATCTACTAGTAGTATTGAGTAATAATTCTTGTTCCGATGACGCAGCATTTCCTGATACATATATACGGTAACGTGCACGGTCATATTTTGTTTTTTGGCGCCTAAGAGATTCGCGACAAAAACGGATTCAAACCTAGGCCTACTCATCTTGCCACATTATTTAGATAATACGTTTTAAGTCTTATATCAATCAATCAATCAATCAATCAATCAATCAATCCATCCATCCATCCCATCCATCCATCCATCCATCCATCCATCAATCCATCCATCAATCAATCAATCAATCAATCAATCAATCAATCAATCGGTCAGTTAGTCAATCAATCAATCAATCAATCAATCAATCGGTCAGTTAGTCAGTTAGTCAATCAATCAGTCAGTTAGTCATTTAATCAATCAATCAATCAGCCAACCAACCAACCAACCAACCAACCTATTAATCTATCAATAATTTAATCAATCAGTCAGCAGTCAGTCGATTGATCAATCAATCTATCTATCGAGCAGCATTCAATCAAGTACTAATTGACCAGCCAACCAACCAATCAATCAATCAATCAACTTATATCGACGAAGGTTTGTTTAATAATAATGTTGATACCTACATGCACGAAATTCGAGGCCTATATGCCTATTAAGGCTACCAATCTACATCATTGCTAATGTCAAGAACGGAACAAGGCTGATTGTAACGGTATCTAAATACTTTCGATTTCATAAGCAAGTAAATATTAAACGTTCCCGCGTAAATAAAGTACGGTATCTTTTTAATTTTCGAGTTATGGGTATGATCAATTTTGTAGCCAATGTATGTATGAATATTCACCTTATCTGATCTCATTTTTAATACAAATTGGCCAAGTTGACACATAACAAAATTTCTGCGTGTTTAGGCAATCTTATGTTTAACTTAAACCGTGGCATGGGGTGTAAGTGCAATTAAATGCGATCTTACATAGCTCCGTGCCACCGGTTCCCGCGAAGATTAGACGAAATCACTCAAAAAAGTTAGATTCATTATGACATAAATTGTCTGCACACAGCGTTGGATTGCCGTGCATGATCATTACGTGTACCCTTGATCTAAGATCTAAGTAATTGATTAATTAAAATATAATATCATAATAATTGCAAACGTCTCCAAGGATGTTCACCTATAGTTTTCTCCAACTTAGGAAAACGATAACGAATACGAATACGTCATCTTCATTATCGTCATTTCTGCCTAAAACATCTAAAACATTCTTGACAATACATAACGAGCTGAATATAATCGTTGATTCATGTAAAAGGCATGGATGACTTACGTTGTGACAGATATGGTACTGTGGGGGATAAATTGACTAAACATTTGATGACGTAGCCGTATTATTGGTTTTCGTTTTCGTTTAAAACCTCCCTACTGTCTATTTTTTTTACCATACATAATAATAATTATTGTATCGTAATAAGATAGGCACTACGCCTACAGTTAAAAATGATCGAGTTTCAGTGTCGATCAAATACAAAGTAAAATGGTGTTAAATATATTATTTTAAACATTTCAATCTTCCGTTTGTAACGCATTCTGTAAGAACAGTGGGAAATGTACCCATGCGTGCAATAAATAGGCCTAACTTTGTTCAAATAGAATGCAGAATACTTTTGGCCAACAAGTCGAATATACAGGATGTCATTACAACTTTCAGGATTAGACGAATTCAATCAAGATGGAGTGAATTGTCAACTCAATTTAGGAGGAACTTACTGTACATGGAATTGTATCAAATGCAATATTAAAGACAAGGGTGAAAATATGCAAAATATCATGAAGAACATCGCGAACATGCCGGTAATTGATACTTTTGTAAAACCACACACCTTGTGGTTAAACCTACACTTATAGGAAAGTGAAAATTTTAAAAATGGGGAAAACTGGGGGGTAACACCCTTTTTTACACCCTTTTCCCCTAGTTTTTAAATATAAAAAAATCTGTATCTCATTAACCTTTTCTGAGTTTTTCGTCAAACATTTTTCTGTCTTAGAAAAATCAGTTCTACAACATATCATTTTTTTTTCTTTAAAGAAAAGAATATACCAGGTAGACCTACCGGTATCATAACCGTCAAACGAAAGACGCTTGACGTAAAACCCAAATCGTGGTGCTTCGTAGCGACGCCGAGCGAGACTCAGACAACTTCTTCGAAAGTCAATGTGGTGTAACGTGTAGGCTATTGCGCTTAGTCAAAGACGAAAATAAGGACCAAGTATTGATTAATTCCAAGTATGGGTGATGATGCTCAATGATAAATTGTGTAAAATGTACGCTAACAATTGGACATATTTTGACCGCTTTAAATATGACACATGGGGGTTATTATTAAACACGCGACGTGTTGGCTTCGTTGTTTAGAGCTTAATTTCAAGTTCAAGGCGGCAAAATAGGATGATGTGATTAATTTGACAACCGTCTAATTAACCATTAACTTGCATTTACTGAAGGATATCCGACGATGCATATTTCTTATACTTGACTAATAAATTAAAATGTACACATTAAATCCGCATTTTCTTCTTATAAGAATCTGCATTCGACCAAACTAGCTTACGGTCAATATATTTATTATATGCTGCCAACATGAAATAAAAAAAAATCAAATCTTCTCATGTCGAAAAGATTAACCAATCTTGTAAAATCACAAAATGCCATTTTCACTTCTCATGAGTAGGCAAAATGTTACAGTGAACGTCTAATTATGATTAACACGTTTCAAACATTTGAATAAGTCTGATCATTGTGATAAAAATAAGTCTGACTCTCCGTGTATTGATTGACCAATCCTTCCTGTACTTAGACCTACTTCTAGAATTTAATGATGAATAATCATTAAATATAAATCTTCGGATTTTATTTGCACCACGACGTATCAAGGCTTACGTGTTACCCACGTTGTAAAACTTTTGCTTGATCAAGAATCAAAGCTTGTATGCTATTGGACAATGTTCTAAATAGAGTGAAAGCAATTTTCACTGTCGAAACTCGAGATGATCTTGTCCTTGGGTTCAGTGAATTAACTGTCATAGAAAATTATATTTAAATAATACATCGCAGAGGAACCATTCTGAAGAATTTATGAAATGAGTTGACTGTCATACAAATCAGTGAAACAGCGTGGAGTTCCACGTGCAGGACCAGTAACAATCACAAATTAGTTTCGTGGGTTATTAAAATCTCAACATAGGCGGTCTGTTAGGTGCGACGCTACTGATGATGTGTGTACAGTGCCCGCTATTTGAGAGGTACGCTCATTTTCGTCTGAACCCGCAGAGGATACCGTGATAAATCCAAGCATACAGTTGCAATAGTCTACGTTCCACGTTAACTGCTTACACCTGCATCGCAGCCGCCCAACGACAAGACATCTCTTGTTTGTTGTCACATTCAGAATGCCTATTGATAGCTACAGTTCGTTAAAATAAAGTTGCACAGCCAGGAAGAGAATTAAATTAGAATTGATTCGCGACAATGTTCTATTTATTTCCAATTTCGTGATAATCTAATTCCAAAGCTAACACCTTCAGGCAACTTTTACTTTAAAAAGACGACAAAACAGCTGTAGGTAAAACATGCCTTGACGAAACTACTAGGTCTAATGTCTGGATAAATTAACTGTGTGGATAGGTCTTACTTTGTATTCGTCCGAAAACATTTTGGCCTGGTGTTTCTTTTTCTGGACATTTTAAATACCTCCTGGTATTTATGGCCAACGTACTTTAGCACCGACCACACTGATGTATTAAGATCAACATATTTTCAATAGTCCTGGTATTTCTTTTTAATGCCAAAGGGGATAAAATTTCACGAATATAATGTACGGTATATATGTTTTCTGACATTTCTAAATACCTTCTGGTAGATGGATAGCCAACGTACTTTAGCGACGACCACACCGATGTATTATAACTACACTTTTTTTTTTTTTTTTTTTTTTATAACAACCAGTAAAAGTTTGCCCAGGCTCAGTGTTCTTATTTTTTGGCCGATTTCAGGCTCAAAATGTTCTTAATTTGTTCTTATTTTACACACTTTTCAAACATAGAAAATTATTAGTGTACAGAAAAAATGGGCCCTGAAAAAAATGCCATGGAAAAATTGCCCCAGAAAAAAGGCCCGGTAAAAATGGGCCCAAATGACAGTACACCTGATTATAGGGGGTATTACATAGTAACACATACATTATTGCACATAAGGTACAGATATAATTTCTTGGTTTTTTACCTCATTTGACATTTTACCTCAATTTTTTCTTATTTTGTTCTTAATTTTTAAGCAATTTCAGCCTCAGTGTTCTTATAAAATGTGTTCTTATAAAAAAAAGTGTATATGAGTCCGTATATAGTAAAAAATATTGACAATAACCATGTTAATAGAATTTTCCTTTTTTCCTTTCTATTCAATCTTTTTCTTCCTGCAATTATACACCTATTAAAATTAATTAGTTTTTTTTCGGAATAAAATGATTAATAATGGAGAATAGTGAACGTGACATCAATATTTGTATACATTTATTTGGAAAACATTCGGTTCGGTTCGGTGCATCAGATTTATACTTTACTGTAGACTTTTTGAAAAGCGCGTACCAAAGTATGTGCAGTGTCTATTCGAACTCAGAAAGTCGGCTTTATATTGCCTTACCATGGACAAATTAACCGACATGTACTTACTTAATCTATGGTAATAATAAAAATTCATGAAAATTATTCTCCCCCCTGCAATCGCTCCACCCAGGAAGTTCCCCATCCACGAGAACCTCCCTACTAGATTGATACCCATTGCACAATGCACGTACATGCATACATTATGTGAGACCGAATCTGTTAGCATTAATCTGATTCATGCTACCCCTTATTTAATTCCACTCAGGAAAGGGGAGGATTACTAAAACGGTGTTTGGATTACAGATAAGACGAAGAACCGGCAGAACGGTCGGTTCAAGAGAACTGACACTAAAAACATGAACAAAAACTGAAGCGAATTTATCCTAAGACACTAGTGATTCAGCAGAGAAGATGATATACCATTATTCTGAAACAAAGAAATGTTAGTCGGTTCCGTGGAATTAATTCCCAAATCAAGGACGCAGATCATGACACATAAGCCAATATTATAAGATCATCTGATTACACGCGCGCATCATCATTTTAGTCATGTAAAAATTATATCTTTATGATGACTAACGGGGAACCATTTTTTATTGCTTTTGTTTCAATATAGGCCTCTAGGCCTAAATTATGTTATTCGAAAACATTATGTTATGTTCTAGCACTCATGTAATGGGATATCCGGTTGTTTATCAGCAAAAGGACCTAGTGTAAACTAAATTTATTATTTTCAGATTTGGATTTAGTACAAACATCGATATAGATTCGATGTGTAAGTAGGCCTACACATTAAACTTGTGTAAAAGTGCAGTCTTTTATTACTAAGAATCATGCTATATAATAATTAATAAAATAATGAGCCTTTATATTCCAACGTAATAATCCTGGGTCAAAATCGTGTTAGACGCCATGATTTTTTTCTATTTTGTTCTATTTGTATTGTACTGCCTTTCTCTTCGATTAAAACGAAAATTGTAAAAATAATGTTAAATTGTGTTATATCAAACATTCTTCTGCCTTTAAAATACAGAGTAAGAAATTTAAAA
Source organism: Anneissia japonica (assembly GCF_011630105.1). Lineage (NCBI taxonomy): Eukaryota > Metazoa > Echinodermata > Crinoidea > Comatulida > Comatulidae > Anneissia > Anneissia japonica. Next base: position 172,454 of record NW_022745085.1, read on the forward strand.
AAAAAACACACACTAGAACGCAATCATATTCTTTAGTCGAAATTAATAGTAACAAGAACACTTACATTTAAACTGATACTCGAGAGTTCTATTTCAACTAATTTGTCTTATACTACTAAATTAATAGCAATCAATTGATAGTCATACATCCTCCTTACATAGTCGTTGTGTAAGTTAATTGGATTTATGACATCTACATACAGACACACATTTGTAAAGCAATATTGGAATAAGTAAAGGTTAGAATAATATATTTGCATCAGGTCTGTGGATTGGTGGTAACGATAATTACCTTCCAATCGAAAGGTCATGGAGTCAAATCCTTTAATACTAAATACTCAATAGATTTATTTGTCATATATACATGCACAATACACATACAATGAAATTCGGTCTGGTTCCCTAACAAAAACAAACATAAAATACGAAAATTTAAACTACTGTAGTGACTTGTTCAATGCCCTAATGACGGAGGGATAGAAACTACGTAGATATCCACCCCTCCCAGTCACTTGATATCGGCGACCGCTCCGCATCGGAGTGAACAAACGGTTAGCCGGGTGATTTCTGTCCCCGGCGATCGCCATTGCCTTTTTAACCATACGGTCATGATAGATTACATCTGCCGAAGGCTGCTCGATTCCAATGATGAGGGATGCAGACCTAACTACACGATTTAGGTCCTTCTTTTCATTCTCCGTGGTGTACCCATACCAGATAATAACAGAAAGAGTAGAACGCTCTCTATCACTGACTTATAGAATTGACCCATCATGGGGTAATAATCCCGAAGGACCTTAATCTACGTAGAATCCAACTTTTGCTTTTCCATCCAGTAAGTGACAAGTCAGCCGGTATTGGATATACAGTAGTTGAAAAAGAAAAATGTAAAATGTAACAGATAATGGTTAATTTATAAGGCGTATTACACACTTTTACTATGTATCGTAATTTATCTGGAGGTCGCTGGTTCGATTCCCACCCGAATCACTTGCGAGATTTGTTTTCGCAAGTATTTGAGAACGTACTAAGAATTCAGTACAACACATTAGTTAGAGCAAAACATCACTCCCGTGGAATTCCCTAATGCAAAAACAACATCGAAATTAATTTTCAGTGTTTATGTAGATTTCGCAATCGTGAATAGATACTTCCGTCGAATCATAAGTATAATCGTTTACTGGTGATTAGTAAGCGGTAGAAGGTACATACATATGTCAGAATTTATTTATTTTAAACCATTAAATGAATTTTATTAGAAATAAACGTGATAACCAAAAAAAAGAGAAGATAATTAGGCCCTAGTAATGGAGTGTATTTTAACTTGTTGCTATCCCAATGAGACAGCACTTGAAATGGAATGGTTAGACTCATCGTACTTAGATGGAATGTACTACTGTAATGGGATAAATAAGAGCAGGAATACAGTTATAAAATACTTTAATTGCTAAAATGTATGTTAATCATTAAAAGTATTAACTATAACCAGAGGTAAATGGAAACAGATATCTTTATTTACTAAGGCTGTAAAGCATTACCGTACTATCTCAAAATTTATAGCCTATACGGTGGGGGTTTTTTTTAAATTTGTTTAATTATTTATTTCACATCTAGCAGCAAGTAACTCGATAATTTCAAGATGGAATGGTAAATTTTAAACTCTCTGTATGATGCTTGGTGAGTGAAGCTGTTTTAGCCGTGAAAAAACCCTGCTGTGATAGGGATTTTAACCCAGCATCCCGGTTAAATTATTTTAATTATCCTCACGATTGTAATAAGCGATAAGATGACAATAGTAAATAATAAATGATAATAAAATAAAAATACCACTAATAACGAAAATTTTTACTATTACTAATGATGATAATTAGCATGGAAGTGAGTAGCGCATAAGATTAGAAAGCTTCCTTCCCGTAGTAGAGGGAAGGGTTTTGGATTAAATAAAAATTGGGCCCTATATTCAGAATTTATTTCTGTACATAATTGTTCACGTTAATATAATAATCTTCTACTGGATATATAATGTAATGTACTGAAATTGTAATACTTTATCCCATAATATATATATATATATATATATACTGTCTCTTATACATGTATCCATTACAGTGGGGACGTGTTCAAACTTACCACCACATCGGCGTATATCCATCGACAAAGTTCAGGAAAAGGAATACAATTCCGAAAAGCTCTGCGTATTTCCACATTGCTTATTTTTGATGCTGTCCGATTTCCGTTCTTCACCTTTTGAATAATTCGATTGTTTCTCTTATCTTTTAGAAATTAGTTGACTTTAGAGTATTGAACCTGTCTCTTATACACATCTAGATGTGTATAAGAGACAGATATATAACTTACTACTAGAATATTTTAGAATTGGGACCCCCATTAGAAATAAGTGGTTTTCTCCACGATATGGGTTATCCCTGGTTTAACATTTAGAAAAAATGTCTTGTTTTAATGATTTTAATCTCATAATTAATTACTATTACATGATTTTTGTTTTAATTTCAATTGTTGTGGTTCTTTTTAAGATTATTTTCATTATATTATATTTGTTTAAGTATTTTAAATTTTTAACCAAACAAAATCAAATCATCATATAAATCAAATCGTATCACATACTTCTGTTACAGTTGAGCACAACCAGGCCAATATCAATACAGAATACATCCCCGCGTTTGCAACGCGTGAAATTAGGTACTTGCCACTTGGTGACACAACGTATGCGTTGAAGCCAGTAAAAGTCCATCAAAACGCTATATATTCTATGGATCTTGACAAACTAAGGGAAGCAATGATGTATAACCATTTGCTACTAATTATATTTCAATATTGGGATCCGTAGACTGCCACAAATAATTAAAAGATATTCTATTGAATGTTTCGGGGGCTTGGTGTGACGTTATCAATATCGAGACTAACCATATTAAACCATTTTACATTAAGACAACGACAACTATTATATGAATTGATATTATGGAAATTTGATAGTCAAAATTAATTAATGATTTACTTTATGACGTACAGGAGAAAAGTATAAGTGTGTTAGATACCCATAACTAGTAACAGCACCAGTAAGTGATACTAAGCAAATTTATAGTAGTAGCGAGTCGTCAGTAGTAGCAGCAGTAGCAGTATTAATACTAATATAGGTTCCTAACGAATTTATCGAGTTCAGATTTCAAGCCGTCATACAGCTTCGTTGTATTTTATTATTCTTTCATGAGAATACCTAAATGATACTTTTTATAAGAACACATTTTATAAGAACACTGAGGCTGCAATTGCTTAAAAATAAGAACAAATTAAGACCAGTTTAAGGCTAAGGTGAAATGTAAAATGGGATCTTTATTTTTTAAAACTTAAAAAAACCCACAACACATCTTAATTTTGTGCAGTCGGTAGGTGTGACTATGTAATACCGACCATTCTATAATACAGTAATAATTATAGTGCTGTACAAAAATAATGCTTTGTCTTTGTAAAGTGTGTAAAATAAGAACAATGTAAGAACATTTGAGCCTGAAATTGGCAAAACACATATGAACACTGAGCGTGGACAAAATGTTATTGTTTCATATATATAAAAAAAAACCCAAAAAAACACACAAAAAAAAACACTGTACTTTACACGTTTGGTCACGGCGTGGTAAACTTCTATTTAATTAAAAATGTTATCCCTACAGTTAAACAACATTCTCATTATCATTACTGTTCACCAAAGCATTACCAACATCGTCAACATCATTATTATCATTATCATCATAATATTATCATCTTCATTACCACAATGATTGTCTTTATCACCATTATTACAAGCTTTAGTATCACCATCATCATCATTATCATCGTCATCATCAACACTACAGTAGTTTAAGGAATTAGTATACTGTATACATATTTGATCTGACTGAATTAAGGTTTTGCTGTGTATTCTATATCTGAGGGTTTAAATTCTACAATTATCATGGTTTAATTCACGATTATAACTCCACTTTTAACTTACATTCAGTACCGGTAAGTATTTTCGTTTGCAATACAAGTATAGGCCTAGACATTTTTTTAATTTAGCCTAAGGTAATCATGAGTTATTGAACGCGGACATGGGTGGGTAGACTTAGTGTTTTGAGAAAAATACTTTCTAATTCTATTTCAGCAAAAGGACTTGCAATATTTGCAATCACATAGGGGGTTTGCGTCTAGTTCCCCTCCCACTGGAACCGAAGTAGAATGTTTACATACTGAGACTAGTCGCACTATTTTTGAGTGTATTGATTAATAGAGACAGCCAACATTTAAGAGACTGAGACATTGATTGAGACACAATGGTATTTACATGCAGTCTTAGCCGTAACGGTAAAATATAACACAACTTCCACAATGTTTTCAATATAGCCTAAGGTATACATTCTAATATTTTAATTAGCAAGACAAAATTTAATTATCAATAAGCGTTATTGGCTATTTTTATGTCACATTTATACAAATCATTAAGTACACAAAATATTAGCGAATTAAGTAATTTTTAACTAACTTTTCAATTATTAATACCATAACATGTTTTGGATCCAGTATTAGGTCGTAGAATTGCGTTTTTAAATTGGATAATTATAAACAAATTATTTAACCATGTTTCATTATTGGTTTTCATTAATGCTAATGAGGTAAGCAGACTTAGCAAATGTATCCATTACAGTGGGGACGTGTTCAAACTTACCACCACATCGGCGTATATCCATCGACAAAGTTCAGGAAAAGGAATACAATTCCGAAAAGCTCTGCGTATTTCCACATTGCTTATTTTTGATGCTGTCCGATTTCCGTTCTTCACCTTTTGAATAATTCGATTGTTTCTCTTATCTTTTAGAAATTAGTTGACTTTAGAGTATTGAACGGGTCCAGAGCGGTAAGTTTCTCTGATGAGGTTCTCACGAAATTGAGTTCATTGTTGAAAGAACCGGTGCTTTATGAAGTATTTGCCACGCTCGATTGATCTCACACCAACTCAAAATCTCACATAGTGCTTGCCTGTAAGTTGTACACTTTTTAAGTGTCCATTGTCTGTTAAGAGTAGTGTGTAGTTGTTTGGGGTTGTGTGATCGTTTAACGGTGGTGGTCAGACACTACGTACTTACGTACCAATGTAATTCCACGGTCAATGATTCACGTGCCGTATTTCGAAGGTTATTACCGCCTCCTTTTCAGTATTGGCAGCCAGCCTAGAGGCGCAGAATGGGAGGCCCTTAATACTCCCAGGACCTATCCCAAAATAGCTTTTCATGTATATCGTTTCCTACTTATAATATGCTGACGAAGTGATAAATGACATTTATTGTTACATGTATTTTTGTGGAAATTAATTTAGATATATTGAAAGTAAACAACGGAAACGTATTGCAGTGTATTGATAATGATATAATTTGAGAAGTACGACAGAAATACTGGAATTATAACATCCTACTCTAATTGCGGAAATACTACTTTAAATAGTTTATAAGTTCATTTAAAAAATTGGCCTCTGTAATATTAATTGGTTTTTTCATGTTTATTATTTGAAATGACATCTTTGTTAATAATGGGCCTAATCTTTAAAGTATTCCAACTGGAAACTGGTGATGTAAGATAAACTCGTAACTTTTTGAAAACTCAGTAGGCCTATTTCCCTAATGATTAGGCTTAATCACTTTTAAATAGGAGTAAACAGAAAAAAAAAATTATATAAGATGGTATAGATTACTGAGATCTTGGCCTATACATATTTATGTTATAATATACGGTAGTACTAATAAACTAAATTTTGTTTGATAAAGATTTACTTGGAGTAGGCCTAGGCCTAATTATAATTTTATTTGATTAATACACCAAATAAATAATAAAGGTAACACGAAGTCGTTGTGTTCATGAAATATGTATAGGCCTATTAATAATGATGTTTAGAAATTTATGCTGCGCTTACTGTTACGCGCACGTGTTATTTGATACATCCGTGTAACTTCGAAGTCAATATTGTCGATGCTGGATACAACTATAATTTCAACGGTTTCAATCAGCACTCAAATGGTGATGAAATTTACCGTAGACGCCTGTAAATTGTCACGGAGAAACGTGTCTATAATATTTGTCACTTACGTATAAAAATTTAGCTAGTCATATGACTGATGAAATAATTGGAATAGTTTATCTAAGACGAGTTGTGATTGGATAGGAGCTCATGAAAACTTCTCATAAATGTCCAAGTGCCCTCCAATCAGGTTGTCATTTCGGGTTAAGTACGATTCGATCGGCCAGGACGACAATTCACACAGTGATGATTTAAGATGAGATGACGCAGAGGTTCTTCAATAAATACAATGTACATACGCTTGAAATGCACATAAATTTTTACTAGGATCGTTCCACATTTTATTTCAAAAATGTGTCTCCACTTGGAAAAAAGAAGAAATTCGATTATCTGAGTCTGTGGCATTGTTTTCCCCCTATAGGATATTTTAGTTGTAGGGCCCTTGTGCTTTTAAGGGACTCTGGCGGCCTTAAATTAAATTCGTTTCGTTCTAAGTCAAGAATATTTTGGTAATTGCGAGACCCAATATGTTTGTATGGTCGTACGTTTTCCTTCGATAGATTTAATAGTTATTGGGCTATTGCACTTCCGAGAGACTATGAAGACCTTATACTGTATATTCGTTTCGTTTTCAGTCAGGAAGATTTTGATAGTTGTGAGGCCCACTATGTTGCCGTGGCCTTACGCCAGTACGTTTACTTGCCATGTAAGTGATAAAAATCCTGCTCTGTTTGAGGGAACCCAATATTTGTTAGCCAGCCAGCGAAGTGGCTTGAATTGTGTAATTTAATTGTGTAATGTAACCAAAATAACTGAAGTTCAATTCATTAGTAGGTCACTTTCAAACGGGATACTAATAATACAGTACGTTTTTGTTCACTGATGTTAATGGGATCGATGTATAAACGCCCTCTGCAAGAAACCCCCGGAGAGATGTGCTTTACAGAAACTCATAACACCCTGGGCAGCAAAGATAGGGTAGGGAGGCCTCCCGTGATTAAATTGTCGGCATCGCGTGCCATAACCATAACTATACGCCAATCAATGGAAATTCAGGACTTATAATGTGTATATAGATGTTA
>NW_022745085.1:179837-200328 GCF_011630105.1 Anneissia japonica
AATTTATATATTTGGTAAATTGGTAAATGTCTAAGAAAGAGTGCTAATTTGTTTAATAGGCCTACTCTGGTGACTCTATCTGTTATATGTTCTGTTTTTGTGAATGTTTTATGAATTTTTTTTGTTCGGTTTGTACCTGATAGACCTATGCAGTAATGCCATTTCTTCTGCACCCTCCTCTCTGCCTTCTTCCTTGTCATTCCGATAGTCTTCTATTGTTATCTGTTCGACTGAAAATAAGCTGTCAATCACCATTTAGCTTCTTTTATATTAAAAAAATGTATATTTCATCACGTTTCCTTTGTATTTTGTTAAATTGTTCATACTGACACGTTGTGTAAACTTACAAAAGCAAAACTAACCCAAGGCATGACTGAACAATAATGTAGTGCACCCTCCAATTCGAGAACCTTTAATTCGAGACCACTTTTTCTAAGAACCAATTTACAATTTTCATTCTTTTAGCACAAAGCTAACCTCAAATTAAGAAACAAATTAATTAAGACCACACCAATTTTCAGGTCGAAAAGATGGTCTTGAATTGGAGGACGAACGGTATATTAATCCTGCACAGTGCGCGTTTTACGATTAACTATAATAAGGAGGTAAGAAAAGAAAATTATTCTAATATGATATTGGCACTGGTGTACATAAGATATGATTTTCCTTAAGAAAAGCTTTTCCCTCAAATAAGCAGAGCTAGAAAATTACTCTCACTTAATTAAAAGTCACTCAGTTATTCTTGATTTACCAGCTAAATTTCCTCATTTCTCTTCTCCATCACTTTTCAATATATTAATACTTTAGAGTACCTCTAGATACATTACTGGACATTTTACTAGTTCACTCTAAGTATGACATCGTTGAGGGCGGTCTGGTTTAAAGCATGAGAGCTTGCTAACACAATCTTTTTATCTTGAACAAACATACTTAGCCAACAACGAATCAAAACTGCGTTTTAAAATTAATATTGTACTTTTGGAGAGTCGAATTAATGCTGAAACATGAATTTACTCCCTTGTGAGTTAGCATATCCGGACAAGAAGTTCGTCTGTGATCAGAACACACCTGTTGCTGTTGAGTTCTGTCCGTATGACCCTCATCGACCTAGATGTAAATTGCTAGAAGCTTACGGATGTAAGAACAAACGAAACACGGAAATTATGAACATCAATTGACCGCCGGTGGGTAGGCCTATGCAAATGTGCCGACCTCACTTCTTGTCAATCTCCATGGTTTAAAATCAAAACATTATACATTATATTGTTCGGGGGTTTGTCAATAACCACAATCATCTTTAATCAATAAATATAAGAAGATTGCTACAAACATCGTATTATACCTCTTTGTTTTCATGGTTTCTATCACTAATCGTCTCTATTTGGTACTGCCATGAACCGTCAGTCGGTATAACTTGACGACATTGTGCATGTTCTACTTGAAAATCTCTTCAACTACTGTTTTAACCTTTCGTATAGAGTAATATTTGATATTGGGATCACTTGCTATTGTTATTTTAACATAATCCTTTTAATAACAGGTACCAGCAATAACACTAATAAAAAACATTCTTTATATAACACTGTAATTTTAACTTTTTAAGTAAATTAAATATGAATGTGTAAATAATAGTGCAGTATAAGTTTTGTCAGCATATACATCTTTCTTAAACCAGACTAGTAACATCTTTTTATTAATTAAATGTGTTTTAATGTAACAAAGAATAATGTGGTTTACATTGCGCTGTACTTCAATGGGGAAACAAATCGCCTTCCTGCACAATTCACTTCCTAGGTTGACGTTGCGTTAAGGGTCACTAGGGGCGCAGCCGAACTAGTTAAACAATTAGAACACATTTGTCACTTTATCTCTATCATTACAATTTAAAGAAAATGAAAAACCCGATATCAATAATATATTTTCTCCCTTTCAGGCATCTTTTTTGACGTCATCACGATACATCGTTTAATTTCAAAACAGTTCATTATCACCTTCGTGCCTATTAAATTAAATTCAATTCAAAATAAATTTATTCCAAATCTTTTCAAAGCAAAGATAAACAGTACAGATATAAAAATGCTAGTTTTGAGCAGTCAATATACATACCTAATATTGTTCTCCTGTGATTCGATTTTCAGCAATTATTAATGCAAATCTCTAATAATAGGCCTATAACTGCATATTACCTATATTAATATCGGTTATTTTATTATTATATTATTATTAATATTGTTGCCATTATTATAGTCCTAATTAATTTATTATTATCATCGTATTATTATTTATCCTTATTAAGTGTTAAATATATAAAATAGGCCTATCTTAACAGTTCCGTAGAGACTACCCATCTTCAATTATATTTCATCGAATAGTTATTTCATTATACTCTAGTTATTATGTTATTATCGTTGTCATTATTATAATTTATTTTTATTATTTGCCTTTGAAAGTTTACCGAGAAATAGTGCAAGTTTCCAACATACATTCAATGCAATACGGTAAGTGTTTGAATATATAAAAATAAATATCTTTAACAGTTCCGTTTAGTTTAAAGAACGCTCATCTCCAATTATATCTCATCAAATTGTTGTAGACTTGTTAAAGGACCGCTTCAAAAGACGCCGCCAGCCTCGCAATATTTTCACAATGGTGATGACTTGAAAATAAGCGAAGCATAACTCGACACAACAGAATCATGCCTCCATAACAGAACCAATCGGAAGTGTGAATTATCACTTTTGATAGATATAAAGGCGGAATGACTTATCGCTTCACCTGTAATCGGGCTTATATCTTCCTTATATTAAATCTACGCATTTTCTTAAGTTCTGTATTTCGTGATTGTTATATCTCAAATATCCTTACACTAATCAATATGTATAATTGGATCATTTCCCATTTGCTAATTCTATAAAGGCCTACTTGAAACAGTGAGCCCGCGTTTTATTATTTACCTCTAGTAAGTAATCCGACATTTCCTTTTTTTCACTGCTTCTTTGTTGATGCATTCAATGGCAAAATGTGATTTAAGAGAATTCTGTAGCTGTGACTTCCAGGGCGTGAACTTAATCTGCACCACAACATGTTAACCATGATGTGTTAAGTGTTTCATTTTATAACCACTTTTTATCGAATGTATAACGTTATTGTCAAACGCTCGACTTTAAGGCGATGTTTTTAATCAGTGATGTGGTTTAATAGGCAAAAGTACGTTTGATTGAACCGGAGGTGCTCATTGTGGGGACGATACTTATTATTAAGTAGAACTTGGACTATGCTTAGAATTATGTTATTTTAGGAAACGTCACTCTTGAAATAATCCCGGATATGATGTTGATGGGCCCATAACATCTACTTCTGGACCATCAGCAGGAGAGGAATATCATTTATTTATTTCTTTCCTTTTATGCTTATAATAATGTTATTTGTTACTAACAATCAATCATTGCAATTATGCGGTTTGATACAAAATGAGTTTCATATTTATATATAAGGACGGTTTTGAATAGAAAGAGCATGCACTTTAAAATTGAAACAAATATAAAATTTTGAGACCGGGTGTTGGTAAACCATTTATTAGGCCTACTCATGCATTAAATGTGCATTAATAGCGATAATCATGATGTAAATATATCAAATGGCTCAGTACGAAATTTGTGTTTATGGTGAAAAATAAACCCATGCCATCGCGAGTTTCTATAGCCTGATATCATCAAGACTATAAAGCTTAAACTGGTGGCTAGGGTTGGATTGATCCCAAATGAAATCAGTAAACAAGTCATCTTTGATTTCCTGGGCCAAATTTCTGTTTTATATCTTAAATATAGCGTATTTATTCGAATGAACGCCCCGGGGCGTTTATTCGAAGGAGGCTTTTTTGGGTGTAAAATAGATACGTATCTTAAATAAACGGCCCTTCATTCCACTGTAAATGTGGGACTATACATACAACAAATAATTACCGTCAAAATTTGTTATTTCGTGATCATAAAGATTGACTGATCCCAACCACGTTACAAAAATGTGCGGTAATACTAATGGAGTAGAACATCAATATAATGTGTTTTTCCATTAGATTTGTTTATACAGCCTTTTAGACGGGTGGGGGCGTTTAATCGAGGGAAAATAAACGCCTAGTGGCGTTTATTCAAGTTGGGGAGGGGAGTTTATTTGAATAAAAACGGTAATTTATAGATTATATCGCGCTTTTTACATACACTTCGAAGTAGAAATCAAATATTTCTGGTCACTGAAAAAATCCAAAGAAGTTTTCCACGTCTACATTTTTGGGAATGGGCAGGTCTGTTAGTTGAAAATACAGCACAGAACAAATACATTTAAGAGTAAATACATTTGTATCCTATACAACCTTAGGGGGTAGGTCTACTTATTTATGATCTAGTGAATAGATGGAGACAAAAGCAAGGTTAGTTTATTTCACGAGGATAACAGGTCAATGAACAACATAGGATTCGAACTCTGACCACATGTTTACAGTGTGTTCGAATCGTAGCAGCTTCCCCAACCGCCCATTGTAATAATTCATCATAAAAGTGGTTGCCACTAAGGCAAAAAATCATCCGGCTGTTTTGATTGGCTAATAGTTCAGGTTTCCTGTTATGGTTAGAGATAGTAGAGGGCGCTATGTAAAATTGTGAAGACGACTTCTTATAATCAAGGAGGTAATTATTATTAACTTATTGATTAGTCATACACACACAGACACACAGACACACACACACACACACACACACACATATATATACTGTCTCTTATCCTCCACAGATTAATCACTAGTCTTGTGATGGCGTCGGTCCAAATTACGCCCGACATTACTGGTACGTTTGCTATATCAAAAAATTAAAATACACACTTCGCGCCAAGATGAATTTGTAGACAATACGGGCTCGAGATTAGTTGGGACAGTCTTTTACATTAAAAAAAAATTGACAATTTAAATGATTTGAAAGTAAGTTTGACATTATGTTAGAGCAATAATTTTTACCATAACGTTGATTTTTCGTTGACAATATTTGATAATTGTGTATAGGGTAACTTGAAATAAGAAAGTTGTGTTTGTGTTTTAGAAATATCCAAAATGGTGGGCGATAATTTTCTGTTCAGATAGTTATGTTTTGTTTTATTACTTAATGAAATCGGATAACAATATTTTTTTTGTAAAGTAAGTACAAGTTTCTTTTAATCGTTATGAAAACCCAACCATGTGTTGTTAATTTTGAATAAGGTCTATTAGAGTGCGTAGAAGTCCGAATTTAGCTATGAAATTTATTAACAAACCGGTATACGTTTTTTTTTATGATAGACTGAGGTTATTAATGAGTTATGAACCGAGTTATCTAAAATAATGTCAAGAAAGAGTAATTTTTTGTTAATACTCCTTTTCCATGTGAATCTAATTGTACTAAGGTTTCTTTGTATTTGGATTCGCTGTAATGTTTGATCTTTTAATGTGTTGCTGAATTTGGGGTTGGGTAAACCGGCTTTGCTACAGTGATTTGGTTCACTCTGGTTGTCCCTAGTCTCCCCAAATTTTAGCTTTTTTTAATTTTTTTTTTTAGCCGATCTCTTTTTGTTGTTTTTGTAAATGACCAAATAAATAATGAAATGAAATGATGGGTGTTGTGAATTTTAAAAATCGAAAAAAAATTGTCCGCATCGTGAATTAAATAAACAAAACACATCATCGACATAACGTCGGTTAAAAAAAAAACGGGTGCATGAGGGTTTATCCAGGATTATTCATGGTGTTTCATGAAAAGGTTAGCTAGGACTGGTCCCAGTGGAGAGCCCATTGAGACTCCATCGATTTGGTCATAAAATTCATTATCAAAAAGAGTTTTAGAGGTACAAAACATAAAGAGCTTCTTAAGATCTTCCCTAGATAATTTACAATCAGTATTATTTGTGAGGATATAATCAATAGCTAATGAAATTGAATCGTTTAATGGGATGTTGAAGCTTTCAACATTGTACGATACTATAAATTTACTTAAGGTATCTATACTGTTAATTTCTTTAACAAAAGCAAATGTGTCAATAGCAATATAGTCAGACAGTAAATTAGGACTTAATATTTTGCAAAGATATTTGGCAAGGTTGTAATTATAGGTATTAGTAGATGAGACAATAGGACGAAATTTTGGAATGGCATTAGGAAGTCTACACTTATGTAACTTAGGAAGTCCATAAAATCTTGGAGGTTGTGAACCACTTGGATAAATGTTCTTGTAAAGTTCAACAAACAACTCATTAAAATATCACTCTCTCATTCTAATTCCTATATACATGACTTACCATAGTATTCCTAACCTCTATATACATGACTTACCTTAATGTTTGCTTGTTTTGTCTTATATCTGACCGATAATATTTAAACTGCTAGTAGCATAAGCGATATTATGATGATGACGTGGGATGATACGTCGAAACATGTCGTTCATAAATGTTATATACTTTATTAGATGCATTACTGCATTTGTATATATAGGCTATATATATACACATATATATATAAACCCGTTATATATATAGGCCTATATTTATATACTGCATATATGTAAATAAATCTTACTTATATGAATATAATACACTCACGAAAGGAAATAATGATGTTATATTCGTATTAAGTCATAGAACTTTAATGGAAAAGTTCACTGTCGCTTATTTAAAATAAATAAAAAAAATAAAATAAAATAAAAACACTTCACTCGGCAGGGTTCTAACTTGCAACCTATTGCTTTCGTAGCAAGTAATATACCGGTATGCCTTTAAAAGGTTAAGCCAGAAACTATCTTATATGTTTGCGTCGCAAACGGAACGTAGTTGAAACTTAATAAGGAAATCAGATGTGTTGCGTTGCAATGCAAGCATATTTGATACTGATAGAAACAGTGCTTAAATAAAATTGATCGTACTGTATATCATAAAATAAAAATCCCCTAGGCCTACGAGTATATTTAAAATTATTATAATATTAACAATAAACTTTGTCTCTGTCAGTTCCATACAGAAACTTAAATTCTTGCCTCTGTTGTTGGCAGACGTTTTACTGAAAATTGTTTCAAAGAATTCTATATTCGCTACAAAATTATTAAAAATCGCTAATTTAATTGTTATTTTATTTTGTATTGCCCACTTTAGAACTCTCAACTTCGTTTACAATTTCAATATCTAATCCGTATGTCACATCATAGCCTATGGAATCAAACAGGTCACAATTGTCTGTTTTATAGTCAGTTAGCTGTTCGTTAATGGGTGTAACTAAACGAATTTGGGCCATGCCATCTTCTACGGTAAACTCAGGCCACGTTGTGAACTCTGGATTGTAATTTGACGTGGATTTCTCCCCAACTTTATTCGGATCCCCTGTATGGGCAAAGTTTGTCCAATAGTATATCATACTATCAGATAGCAGCAATTCCTCAGTTGTATATACATAGCCCAATTCTCCAGCATTTTGAAATATGAAGGGTAGATCACCGCCATGACATACCTTACCATAACAGTAAGACATTCCCGGGCCCCAGGCCTCCTCAAAGGAGACTGCATGAGCGAATTCATACATATACACAGCAGACTGTCCGTTTTGTTGAGCATTAAGTAATGCATATCGTGATGAACAGGCAAACACTAAGTCAGTAGTGATGTCTGTCAGAACGTCGCGCTGATCACCACCAAACAGCTGGAACGGATAGAGAAGCGATATTTTCAACGCGTTAGCACCAAAGAGGCCAAACAATATCGTATTTGCCAAAGCTGTTGGAACTTCAAATGGCAGTAACTGATAAACGTATGGCAACGCATCCTGACTTAAAGCTCCTATAATCATTGGCTTGTCTTGGAAGCTGTTCTGTGCATATGCTTCGAGTGGGTGCATAGCGATCTCAGTGCCATCGATTACGGGACCCCAGTATTCGAAATTCTGTAGCAGGTCTGTGTAATCGACGTTACTTGCCACCACCAGTTGTGCTTCATATATGTCATAAGATGAACAAGAACGTAGGCAATCGATATCGCTGGGAATGCAACCCAGGACGTCTGCTAACTGCACTCCAATTTCGACGGCACTTGCTCGATCACGATAGGGCAGTGTGAACGGATTGCTCTGCATGATAGACCGATGGAAGAGGTTGGCACTGTCTGGTGACGACATATGTATGGCAATTGACTGTGCTCCAGCACTTTGACCGAATAATGTTACCTACAAGAATAAAGAAGTACCAAGGATGTATTTAGTAGCAGGTACGGTACGTTTGAATGTCTCCAGAGAAGTTTCCTAAAATTCTGCATAGCTAGTTAATAGATAAGGCTTAGATAAGCTCTAAATCGTTTGTGGTAATGCTTTATTCAAATCCCGGTTGGGGTAATTTTTTTCACACTTGCTGATTCCGTTTTCAATATATATATATAATTAAATATTTTTTTCAAAATGCTGTAATCTAAAATCCCTTAAATAAATTAACCTTTTAAATTCTTAATTGTCATTCCGTGGACTCCGCCCTCTGGCCCGTTTCTTACGTACCACTGCCCGTTTCTGACGAGAGCGTAAGAAACGGGCAGTGGTACGTAAGAAACGTAACTGCCCGTTTCTTACGCTCTCGTCAGGGACATTCCCTTCTCCACCGCAGTCGGGCAAATCCTGGCGGCACCCATCAGAAATAAATATTTACTACAGCAGTAGTAAACTTTTACAGTGCTGTAACCTGTCTCTTATACACATCTTGTTGGCTAACCTATGTAAATTCTATAGACTGGATACCCTATTCACTTCCCTATATCCGCCACTGCTATCTATCATTTATTCGTATCAGCATCGAGCGAAGTCTACGACTGTGGAAATTACCTCAATCCGCTGTTGAACATTCAACAGTATAGGCCTATCAATCCAGTCTTCTAAACTCTTCCACCTCTTTCTTCCTGATGTTTTTTTTTTGTGTTCTGGATAATAAATTTAGGCTAATGTATTAAAATTCAGAATTGACTGAGTCAATTCAATCACTGGTTATATTTTTTTCCCCATTGATTCAAATACAAGGCCCATACCAGGGCTAAAAAAAACTAGGTCCTATCGCGATAGAGGAGCTGATATCAGGCTGACCAGTGAGCTCACAGACTAGGAAGTAGCGCATGCACAAAATGTGGTCTATATGAAGCGTTATGGATAATTCATTAACATTTTACCAAACTTACCTACGAAAAATAAATTGCTGCCTGCACTAGACCGAAAGGTGGCGGCAAGCCTAATGTCAGACTTTTCACAATACAGAGCACGTAACTGCAAAATAGTTGGTAAAGACAAAATATATTTTTACCGAATTAGGGTCACCACCAAATGCGGCAATATTTTCTTGGACGTACTTAAATGCAAGTCGTTGGTCTAAAATGGCAAAGTTTCCATTCAGGCTTTCATCGATACCGTCGGCAACCAAGAAACCCAATGCGCCTTGGAAATCAAAGGAAAGTGTTGTCAATACGTTTACATGTCAACAGAATCAATATCAAATTTACTTGGAAAATAAAATAGCACAAGTCCTTTATGAAATCACAATTCAAATATATCTTTGTTGTGTTACTATAATGAGTTATTTAGCTCACGTATAGAGTAAGGTATACATGAGTTTAAAATCTTGAGTTTCTGAGGCGGCGCTCAGATAATTATATTCCGAGTTTTGAGTAGGTGATTGACGTCATTTATAAGGGCGGTTGCTTTTATTTAAAATTTGATTCCTACAAACATAATATTACTTGATTTCTTTAATGCTCACTTTTTGTCGGTGACAAAAATATTTACAAAATACAGAAGCTTACCCACTCTATAGTTAATCACCACCATTATTGTATTTGTTGTGTTTGCTAAATGCTGTCCATCGTAAAGTAATGTTGCAGCTCCACCATGGTCGAAGTTTCCACCGTGAATAAAAATCATTACTGGAAGGCTATCAGATTCTTTCACATTGAGCGGAGTGAATATGTTCAAATACAGGCAATCTTCATCAAACTCAAAAAAAAAGAAATAATAATAATAATAATAATAGGCACTTTAGGCAAGAGGACGGCAATTCGGGTTAAGCGCCCAAATGTTTGTTGTGGTCTTCATCGCTCTGATGAGCATAGAACCACCGTCCAAGCGCCTTCTTGTCCTGCTGGGTAAAGTGCCTATTAATATTGGTTTGTGAAAAGTTAATACACGGATTAAACATTGAGTTTGATATTGGCATGTGTGTGTGGGGGAGGGGGTTGCGTGTGTGTGTGTGTGTGTTATTTTGGTGTTATTAGAAAGATAAGTTAAATAAGACTTATTAATTTTGTTTCAGATTTAATTGGAACGCTTTCCCTTAATTAATCCAATCATAATTATGTATCATGGGTTTCGCTAGTGGAGGTGGGTGGATTGGGGGAAGCTCTCTCCCGTCGGGAAACAATCCAATCTCAAGTCAGGGGGAAAATCATTTCGACAGGAAGAAAAAAATTAAATATTTTTTTCAAAATGCTGTAATCTAAAATCCCTTAAATAAATTAACCTTTTAAATTCTTAATTGTCATTCCGTGGACTCCGCCCTCTGGCCCGTTTCTTACGTACCACTGCCCGTTTCTGACGAGAGCGTAAGAAACGGGCAGTGGTACGTAAGAAACGTACCACTGCCCGTTTCTTACGCTCTCGTCAGGGACATTCCCTTCTCCACCGCAGTCGGGCAAATCCTGGCGGCACCCATCAGAAATAAATATTTACTACAGCAGTAGTAAACGTTTACAGTACTGTAACGTATCATTACTCAAAAAGAACAAACAAATACCCACGAAAATACAATCGTTAATATAAACATCGAGTTTCCACGCTATTAAAGTCTAATACAAAGTTATACTGGTATGACAAACAAAAAGACGTAATAATAAACAAAAACAAAGCAGTGGCGATGACTAATTTAATTAGCAACAAAAGCATGTCCAAATATTTTTATAATTTTTAATAAAAGGCATAAATAAGGACTGCTTCAATGACGCTTTAAAGAAAGAATCATAAGTAAGCCTGGTATCACTTTCAAACCTACGAACAGATGTAAGCCATATCAGAATAATTAAAGTTAATTAGTTTCAATGTACCAGCTTGTTGTTTCTGTATCGTATTTAGCGCCCTGTTCTCTATTATAATAGCTGGATTGTTCATTGGCTGGTTTTAGTGAGGCCACCGACGCCAAGTTATAGAGCCTAAGTGACGTATAAGTTTAGACAAGTTTCTTTTAGCACTTGTTTAAATTACTGTTAAAAATAACGATATTCTTGCAAAACTTTTCAATAATAAATTTGAATTTAAGGTAATGATTATTTTTTAGATCATCTATCTACTTAATGTGACTTTATATGCAGTTTAAGAAAGCGCAAGCAAAGTTATTTGCGTTGTTAGGGATCGACGTCACTATAACGCGACTTCGCTCGCACTTTTGAAACTGCATAAACAGTCGCATCTAGCGGTTAGATGGTTTGAAAATAAAATTCCTACGTTAAATTTAAATTTATTATTGAAAAGTATTGCAAGAATCGTTATTTTTAACTGTAATTTAAACAAATGCCAAAAAACTTTTCTAAACTGGTACGTCACTTTGGCCCTCCAACATGGCGTCGGAGGCCTCACTTTTTTCTGTACCAGGATTGGCCGATGAGCAATCCAGCTATTATAGTATAGAAATCAGTGATTTAGCAAGTCCTTTTGTATTGAGTGTGATTAATAACAAAAATGAGTTATATTACCACTTCTGGGCAGGTACCAATTGGGTCTCCACAAACTTGCGGACATGCCGGTGGCTGACTGATACTCAAGAATGTATTTTCACCCATTGACAGAGGTTCTTCTGGAGCCTTCCAACGCCTTTGCCCAACCGGTGGCATCGCATAAGGGATGCCGTAAAATATCCGTGAACGTTCTGATACTAGTCCTTGCAGTGCGCCATAATTTGTGTACACAGGGTCTGTGTAACTCTGACACGAATCTGTTTCTGCGTGCCCCACACTTTTTGCAAAAATCGAGATAACAGGACAGTTAAGAAAAATATACCAAACTGCTAAAGTACTGAACATCATGGTGAGAAGATTATATCGCCGACTTCATTGAACAACTGACAATAACACTTCTAGTACGTCAGATACAAACGTCAATTAAAGTGTACGGAAGAGTTGGTGATTTTTGCGGGTGTAGAAACCACTAAATCGAGTAATAAAATCGGATGACATTCGCAGTTAATCGCGTAGAACAAGTATATTGTGCAATCTTTAAGTGTGCATATGATTTAGCGGGTATTACAGAATGCATTGTCATACTTCTTATTCATATTTTAATAGCAGTACGTATTACAAACAGATATTGTTTTTCAAATATATTAGTCGCACTAGAATGCATACGGTAGGGAATGCAATCTATCTCAATAGAGACACAACCAGATATTCATCAATTGCAGTGAATTTATTATTTATGATGTTATGACAAAAGCAGATCTCTGCACACATTATCACATCTCTCTGTGATGTTTAATTGTAGGAAGATACTGTTGGTTTCTACACAAATTGTTTCTAATTATAATTTCTTTATGTGTCCGTTTAAATACTGAATAAGTTCGGATGTGCAAATGATATAATACTAGAAATATAATACAATATAAATGTCTTTAAAATTAAATTTATATTATTATATAAATCAAATTTTGTAATGAGTGCCTTTCTGAAATTTGTCTGATGGTAATCTGATGCCAAATTTAAAGTCTATATGTTTATTACACGGTATCTTCAATTACATTATTTCATAACTTTACCAAGAATACAATAGCAATATCAAGGGCTCTAATCATTACAGTTGAATACTTCACATCAAACAAGGCTTGTCCCCGATAGTATACATCTCTCGTTTGTTGTATGTATGATTGAATTTGCTTGAATACGTGTTGACAGGATATTATGGTTCTTTTCCTTATAGACAATACAATATGTTGTCCCAATAGTTGTGAAGAGAGCTTAACTTAGGCCAATTCAGGACAAACAATGTCCAAACAATCGGCCGATGCGATGCCATTGGCCATCGATGCTGGTAGTACTTTGTTCCGTGTAGATGACCCTCAGTACACTTTGCTGGTATGCATGAATCAAGAAGTTATAAATAATAAGTGTTCTTTAGTCTTATTCTTTATACCAACTTGCTAGGATTTTGTAATGCCCTTTTTATATTTCTTGTTTTAACACTATATTAAAAAAAAATTCAATAGCTACCAGCCATACACCCCGATATAGAAAGGAAGGAGAAATGTCGATACTGTACATCATAAACTGATTATTTGAGAGATTCCATGGTCATGGCATCTTCTTGGAGATAAAAACAGAGTTTCTGCTCGTCTGTTTGAAATACTGTAGTATGGTAAACAGTACAGACTTGGCTGATGATGATGATGATGATGATGATGATGATGATGATGATGATGATGATGATGATGATGATGGTGATGATGATAAAGATGATGATGATGATGGTGGTGGTGATGATGATGACGATGGTGGTGATAAGGGTGGTGGGGTGATGGCGGTGGCGGTGGTGGTGGCGGCGGCGGCGATGATGTTGATGATGATGATGGTGGTAGTGGTGATGATGATGATGACGATGGTGGTGATGGTGGTGGTGGCTGTCTCTTATACGTGGTGGTGGTGGCGGTGGCGGTGGTGGTGGCGGCGGCGATGTTGATGATGATGATGATAATGATGATGATGATGATGATAATGCACAATAAGTAATTTAAAATGTTAAAATGAGCAGTTAATTAAATTCAAGCGTTCTCAAAACCCTCACAGTCAAGATGACACCACTCTCCCAATATTGTAAATGCTGTACTGTTAACCTCTCATCAACATAAACTTCTTAAAATCTAGGTGAACTGTCTTTAACTTAGGGTATTATACATGTCCATTTATATAGGCTAAATAACTCAGTCAATCGGCTTACATAGTATTGTTGAAGCAACATTATATATATATTTTTTAATATTATATTTTATATAGGTTTTGTTAAACATGAGTCTATACCCCTGGTTCTTAATTAATTTGTTTTAAAGGGCTAAAAGTTGAGTTGAGTTGAGCTCACGGGCCAACATTAATATCTGAGTGATGAAGCAATTCGTTATAATGTTTTTGGTAATTTCAAATTCTACTTTTTGTTGTGCTACACATATTAGCGTACTGTAAACATAAAAGAATGTAAAAACAATAAGAAATTACATTCTGTGCATAACAAACGTTAGTTATATAAACATTTAACACACACATACATGTGAAGGAGCTACAACCGATGACATTGAAAACATACCTTACAAGTGGTGACATAATCTTCGTTTTTTATGTTAAAAATGTGTGTAATGCTATATCTGTGAGTAAGCAAGGGATGTTTAGCAACAGCCCTAACATTGAGTAGGCCATTGCATAACTGAGTACGAGTATGTCACAAGATACCGCTGCTTATTTTTACAACACACAACGTGTGTCTATGAACTTAGATATTTCACCAGGTGGTATATAGAGGGAGCTCTCACTGTTTAAAGCTATTTTGAGAACTGGCGACGTCATCGCTTGTGAGTATGTCATCTCTAAACAGGTGTGTCTTCACAGGTGTGTCATCGGTTGGTATGGGTTCACAGAAGCCCACACACACACACACACACACACACACACACACACACACACACACACACACACACACACACACACACACACACACACACACACACACACACACACACACACACACACACACACACATATATATATATATATATATATATATATATACACCTTGACACTCAACTAACAGGTATTTCCTTAGCTAGAACTTACTTAATCTTTGGTATTTGATAGAAAATTAATATTTTTGTTTGATCTCAGTGGTAAAGACAAGCTAGCGTACAAACTAAACATACACGTGATGTTGTCACTAACATACACGTAAATGTTGTTAGTGGAAATGGCACAAGGGTTGTGTTTTTTATTTTCACATTTTATAATATTAAATTTACTGAAAACAACAATTACAATTAAATAGACATTTTGTTAACAAGGACAAAAAACCAATTTCCTCAAAGTACAGACATTTCTCGTTTAATTAATATATATTGGTTTTTTTTTTTTAATAGGGGGTTGCGTTTTTGTTTTCACTTATAGTGGGACAATCATTTATCAAATGACTTTAATTTTATTACGTTTCTCTGCAGATATTATTCTCCTGAAGACGATCGAAGCAACTCAATCGAAACGTCGAGACATTCTCAACAAACAACATTATATATATTATTACTTCGCCATGCAAACCCTTAACAAATACCGTATATAATTTTATTTCTATTTGCTCTTTTTTTCACAAGGGCTAGATTCAATGACTTCATGGGCCGCCTATTAAGAACCAAGCGCCATACCATAAATCATTGCATCCTATCGATGTACTGTAATGTTAGGCAAGTAAAAAGACATCTATCGACAAAATTAATTAAATTATATATTTAATAACTTTAATTAATAATTCGTTTATTACTTTCATATCTATATATCCCACAATACTAGACATCCCAGGTGATAATTTTATAATAATTTAAACTCTACCACATGCAGTCTGATGGCGCACATCTCAAGACGTGGAACGTGGGGTTGGCAAAGTGTCAGTACGGGCCGTCAAACAGGTTGTGGTTCGAATTTCTTACTTTCTTAAAAAAAAATATGTCTGCTTGTCTGTCACTAATGGGTTCCTCTGGATGGATGCTGTCGCATCGAATTCATCTGTTTGTGCACAATACACTGCAGTACCGCAAGGTTATGCAATCCCTATGCAAAAAGATGCAAATGAGCCGGTTTGCCAACAGTGACCACATGTAATAACGTCTTATTCTTTTGATCAAAAGGCAACGGAACTAGAGGGAGGAAGATGTGTGATAATGCATAAAAGAGCATGGCGCATTTTAGAGTGGGAAAAGATGGGACAGACATATTGAAGTTGGTTTATACCAAAAAGAGCCACCCGGTATATTGTATTGAATGAGGGTGCGGAACATTAAATTTTAATAGGCGTGGTATGGGGAGGTGGAATTTATGAAGATTGCCGTGCGTCTTCAATTTGTTGTAGAATTTTGGTCACGGCCACAGATTAGGGAAGGTTTGCCATGATTGTTATTATAGACCACGTATTGTCACATAAAAAAAAAAAAAAATAGGCATAGATTTTATAAAAGAACATGTAGTATGACAGGCAAACACAGAGAAATACACTTGATAATTATAGTACGCACAACTCACTTCAAAAGAAAATACTGTGCAAAACATCATAGCAGATAATGCAGGGCGTGCGCGGAGACGCTTTTACATGCGTCAAATTCGTGACGTAGTATCATGATTGAGGTGTGTCAATGTGAATGCTCACGTCATCAAAGTGACGTCACAACAATTGTTATTAATTTTGGTCTGATAATAATGATTAGCCCTGCAATTTTTGGCTGTGTTAATTTAATAGTAAAACTGCAGAAATAAACAATGTCCAAACACTGCGCGTCGTTTTTTCGTATTCTGCCAAATCTGTTATTCAATTGCTTCTCACATTCTCGCCAGACTGCGTTTCGGGACAATGTGTCTATTGGTATTGACTATAAGACAAATAAGTTCTGGGTATTGACATTAATGTGGGATCACCGCATACCGTTAACAGAGTTTTGGTACATCGACCACTATTAACACAAACGTATCGACTCATAACCTATTGTATCCCAGAAATCACAAATTCTCTCTTGGAAATCTGTTTCAACTTTACTCCATGGTGTTTTAAAGTGCATATATGCCCATTCATCTGCCGATGTATAGGGTAGCCATTTTGTCAGATAATTACTTTTGTTCGACAACTGTTGGTTTGGATCGCCAGAATGAGCAAAGTTTGCCCAGTACTTAACCATATCATCTGCGAGATTTAACTCATAATTGGTGTATTTATAACCGGCAAGTGTAGCATCGTGGAAAACAAAAGGTAGATCAGACGAGTGGCAGACGTGCCCTCGGCAGAATGAAAAATTACCCCATGCATCTTTAAAAGAAAAAGCGTGATCAAACATGTACGAATATAAGACAGGCACACCTTGCTTTACCATTTCTCTGGTAATGTTCCTCGTAGAACACGTAAATGCATAGTCAGTTAACAATCGGGCGAGTAAATTACGATGGTCAGCTTCTAGTGGGTCGGGGACGTATCGAAGTAGAACTCTATATGCATCCTGACGAAATAAAGCAAGTAACAACTCCACACTTTCCAAAACTGAAACCCTACTACTAAAAGCTTCATAGACAAATAACCTGCCCTCTTCGGTTAGAGACCCTACAATTAGCGGTTTGTGCTGGAACATGCCTTGTCGCACTGCATCCATAGGAGACAATGGAATAAGATCTCCACCGACTGTTGGGCCCCATGCTTCGAACAGTTGTAGCAGATGATACGCATCAGGGAGTATTTTAGACGCCGCTTTAATCTGTGCTTTGACGATTTCGTCTGCAGTACAACTCCGCATACAGGCAACATCTCTAAGAGGACACAATAGATACAGAGCTAAGTAATCACTTAAATACAAAGCACTTGTGTGCTTTCTAAAAGGAAGAGTGAATGGATTACTCTGGATGATGGCACGATGGAAGAGGTGGTTACTGGAATTGGAGACCAGATGAAGGCTGACAGATTGAGCACCAGCACTCTGGCCAAACAACGTCACCTAAGATAAAAATTAATATGAAATTTGTTAAATGGCATTATGTGAAACACACACTGATGGAATAATTTATTTATTTCAACGATTATTCTACGGTGTCTTAATAACAAAGTACACAAAATAAGAATTAAATACTAATTATCACAATTATTTAATTAGATCAATAATCCAATAGGGACGATGTTAAAAACAATGACACAACGTTTTCCATAGAAAGAACTATTTGTTTTGTTAAAGAATGTCTTTATTTCATAAATAATATCAGAGATAAATCCAGATATTTTTCTCCTAATGACGATTGACGCAACTCAGTCGAAACGTTGAGGTATTCTCTATTAAACAATAGTTCTTTCAGAACTATGGCGTGGTGTACCGAAATGCCATCTTTAACTATATATCAATATACAAACAAACATGCCATCTTTTACTGTATCATAACAACGAAACATGCCATAATGTTATTAAATCGGTGTCGGGCGAGGGAGCTTTCCCCGTACCACACTGGCGCCACTACTATTTCCATGCTCATAATATGTAAGAAGCGGTTTGGCGCAGCGGGAACGGTTTGGTTTCCCAACCTCGAGGTCGGGGTTTCAATCCCTCCCTGTGCATTTCGCTTGCGTCCTTAAGCAAGTCACTTTATTGCGTTGCTTCTCTCCACCCAGGAGTATAAATGGGTACCCGGTGGGGTTGCCTGCTCCTGCGCTGATTACCAGCTGCAACACTTAGCATGTGGACCCAATGACCAGGGAAAGGAACTGCGCTTTATAACCGCAAGGAAGAGGCGCATTATAAATGCCCTAACTAGTAGGCCTACCAGATAATATCAATGCATCCGATGATTGTTTCTTTTCGCTCAAGTCCTAGTTTACCCACACAAAACAGTTAAGATAGCCTATCGCATGTACTGTCAGACAAGTTTCAGATCATGGAAGCAGTTTTCTAATGCACGCACCTTATCAGAGTCACCACCAAAATTGCCAATGTTGTCCCTGACAAACTGCAGAGCAAATTGCTGGTCAATAAAACCTAAGTTTCCGTCCACACCATCTTCTCCAAAAACAGCAAACCCCAATGCTCCTGTAAAAACGTACTATTTTTGTTATTTGTCAAATGGTAATATTCAACCGTCATTAAAAAAACAAGATTTATCCTTAACATAAAAAAATATGAAAGCAATTAGCAGATTGAAAATGACGTAAATATACTGATCAGGTGATATTATTAAATATTGTTGAATTCATATTATTATTGTAACTTGTGTATTTTATACAAAATAGTGCAAAAACTCAGTACACTATCAATTATAGGAATGATTAAAATGGTTAAAATCCTGTGGATCGGTCTGTTATTGCACACAGATATTAGAGTAATAGGTTTATGGTTAAATATTAATAATTAAACTAATTAGAATATTGTAATATATTGGTATTTACCATTAATCTTATGGGCCTAAATCGCAGGTTTTCTTGTTTTCTAGTATATATCATTTGAC
The DNA here is from genome assembly GCF_011630105.1 of Anneissia japonica. Taxonomy (NCBI): domain Eukaryota; kingdom Metazoa; phylum Echinodermata; class Crinoidea; order Comatulida; family Comatulidae; genus Anneissia; species Anneissia japonica. Next base: position 199,107 of record NW_022745085.1, read on the forward strand.
ATGTTGATTGATTAATACACAGATCCCACAATTTGCTCATTATGCAAATAAGTTTACAATCAAACGGTTATACTTTTGGCATCATTGCTGATTTTTTTTTGTGCATATTTATTATAAAATCATCAAAGTAAAAGCATCTGGAAATTAAAAAAGAATATTGGGGCCCAGGGAGGGACTTTTGGAGAAGGAGAATCTAGAACACTTCAGCCCCACCATGGATGGGGCTGCAGTAACGAAGTTTATGATTAACCTCTTAGACATAAATTGGAATATAATTTGCTTTGTTTATCTTTATTTTTAGAAAGAGGGCCCGGGCCGGCTGGGTTTCAAGGGATCTAACAATGAATTTTTTAAAGTCAAAACCTTCTCAGCGAACCGGGGCATTTTCTTAAGATGATGCTGTTAATGTTGTTATTATTATAACAAAGAGGATATGAGACGGAGACACCCCACCCCCTGACAGGGACGTAGCCAGGATTTTGAAAGGGGGGTAGCCGTTATGCGAATTACGTAGGACCCCGGCGGGGTCAAAGGAGGGTGGGGGCGAATCCCCCTGTGAAGTAGCGCAATCTGAACGATCTTAGGACTGTTTGAAAGGATAAAGTGAAAATTGCAATAGACGCATTATAAATAAGTGCAAAAATAATTATATAATAAATCAACAGTGGCAGATCCAGGAATTCGAAAGAGAGGTAAACCAGCTGGGAGGGACATTCACAGACTGAGGAACCACTCTCCTCAGCCCCACCACGGTTGGGGCTGAGGTAAGAAAATTTATGAGTAGGGCATCTCTAGACGGCCGGAAATTACACTCTCGCACTTCAATTTGAATATATTTTTCTTTTTTTTCCTTAAAAAATGAAGGGGTGGGGACCTTGAACCAAGAATTCTTTATCCAGAAGTCATAATCACGAAAAATGGACATGAAAAACCAGATCACATCCTAAAAACAAACAGCAGTCACTAAGACATACATCAGGAGCCGACTCGATGGAGTTTAATGTCATACCCATGGAAGGACACAGATCTGTTCTGAAAGGTGGAGGGGGAGGGCATTTTGTGAGTCGACACCCACCTCAGCCCCACCATGGTTGGAGCTGAGGTGAGAAAATTTGAAGAAATAGTACCTCTAGATGGCCAGAAATGACACTTTTAGTAAAATTCATCATCATCACATCACCATTAGTCAATATGAAGCGCCAAAAAAAAAAAAAAAAAAAAA
>NW_022745085.1:203599-211497 GCF_011630105.1 Anneissia japonica
TACACTCATGACACCTGCGCATGAGTGTATAGAATAAGGTGCCTTAGTCGGATTTGAATTCTCAACAGAGCCTTAATGCCCAGTTAGAATCCATTCATGATTTTATAGCAATAACGACAGAGGCAGACCTCGGTTCAAATTTATGGGTGATTATGAGGGTTCAACTTTTGCCATTGTCAACTCACCAAAGCAAGGGCACATTTGTTTTGAAATGTTAGGGGCGGAGGTGGTGGTGTGACATTTCATGGTTGGGGCTGAGGTGCGTACAATTATATAGGCCTAGTACCTCTAGATGGCCAGAAATTACACTCTTATATAAAAAAAAAAAAAACACCAATCATCATCATCATCACATCACCATTATAGTCAAAATTGTAATTAATACATGCGATGTACTTTAAAAAAAATAAACTAATAGAAAAAATATGTTTGATGTATTTACTTTACTTTGCCTACTTCAATGCCGTGAGTTCACTACCTCAGTCCCACCATGGTTGTGCCTGAGGTGGGAAAATTTGAAGAAATCGTACGGTACCTTATCATCACACCACCATTAGTGTCAAAATGAAGCGCCAACAATTTGTCATGATCTTTTATCAGGGATTTTTGGCAATCAGAATTGTAATTAATATGTGTGTTAATCATAGAAATTAAAAGTAATAGAAAAATTGTTTTTAATGTATTTACTTTACTTTACCTACTTCAAAGCCGTGAGAAGGGTGGCGCCAGTGGTAGGGGGAGGGAGGCAGGGCCTCGTTGGGGAGAGTTGACCCCCGTCGGGGAGAAAAACCACAATTCGCCCATTTTGCTTTCGTAGGGAAAATTTGCCCCCCCCGGGGGCATCTCCCCCCAGTCGGGGACCTCGGCGGTCAAAAAAGTGAGGGGGACTAACCCCCTTAAAAATATGTGAGGGGAGCGTGTCCCCGCCCCCTCCCCCTCCACCATGATCTAAGCTTATGTGCTTATAGGTCCTGAAAAGAGATGTTGCACATTGTAAAATTAACTGTCGCACTTTGTAATAATATAAACTGAGCATTCGACTTTGTAGTAAACTTTTTTTGTGTGTTGAAGTGATGTAAGTTTATATCTTCCTTTATGATTTATAAATTATATGTTAGCTTGGTTAGCTATAATAAATTGTTTCATTCTTATAGGCTACTCTTTCAGTTTTTTTTTTTATAGGTAAATTAATTTATGAAACTATTATTTAGTGTGCGTTCGTTATCATTAATCCAACACTTTCACGACAGACCAGCCCAATAAATCTTGTTTAATTGTCTGTTTCACCAATAAATACAACCTAATTCTTTAATGAATAACAGAATAATTTGCTCTAGAGTCATCTTCTTTATTATTATTATTATTTTTTTTAATTATTTCTATTATTATTATTATTATTATTATTATTATTATTATTATATTTGTTGCTGTTTCTTTTTTTTTCTTTACAATTCTATTGCTGTTGATGTTAACCTTTCATTATCATTTTATATTATTATGGTCTTATTATTGCTATTGCTATTATTATTATTAATTATTATTAATTATTATTATTATTATTATTATTATTGCCGTAAATATTATTATTATTATTATAAATTTTATTTTCTATTTATTTTATCTTATTATTATTATTATTATTATTATTATTATTATTATTATTACTGTTGATGTTTTTGCTATTATAATTGGTTTCCCTGGTAGGCTTGTACAGGGACTTGTTACCTTTTTGCCTACCATACTCATTAGATTACATTTTTAGTGAAATAAAATTATGAATACAACATGGTCAAATGTTAAACGCGTCTTAAAATCACACACAAAACAAATCATGCATTTTCACTAGAAAATACTTCATTTGATCAATATCTGCATTAACGAATATATTTTTTTAACGAACGTACATTAAAGTTTGGTATATTTCTCTTTAATGTGTTTATAAAACGGACAGAAAAGAAGGAAATGAATTTCATCTTCATCTAAATTTAGAGTCGCAAAAAACTTCTTTTTTATTCTCAATATTCAAATGTCAATCAGCATATTATGGCAAGATAAGCTAAATCGTGAAAATATTGATTTGTATTCATTCAATTAATTTATATTCATTGATATTAATTCAAATTATACATTTTCACATATATATTCGGACTTAATAAATATTGTTATAAAACTGAAACCGTGAATTTTTTTTTTAAATTATTTCATTTGCTTTTTGAAAGTGCAACATCTAAAATTCTTTGTGAAAAAATAGGTAAAAGCTATCATCAACTAAACTATCCTACATAGAAATAAAACCAAAATTATCTAGCCTATATAAGATGTAAAAAAAAAAAAAAAATCTAGGCCTACATTTTCAGGACACGTGAGCTGAATTTCTTTTTTTGTTACAATGGAAAAATTAGAAATCGGAAAAGCTCATTTTCTGCCATCTAGGAATCACAATTTTTTTTCCGGGGGTGGACTCAACCCTCATTCTTTTTGGGGTTCGGCAATGATCAACATTTTCCCGGGAAAGGGCACCGACTCCCCGTTCTATTTGGGGTTCATCGGTTCATGGAAAAAATAATTCGTTTGCAACTTCTCAATTTTTGTTATGTATGTATACACACATAAATAGGCCTGCTTAGTGTAATAAGAATGAGAAAGTTTAACTGACCGCTTTCAAGAATGAATTTTGAAAAACTGAAAAGATACCTCAGAAGTCGGGAAAGCTCATTTTCTGCATCTAGGTAACAAAATGTTCCCGGGGAGGACCCGGACCCTTTCTTTTTGTGGTTTTTATGAAAAAAAAATGTGACCCCCACCAACCAAATGTGAACCCAGATCGGCCCCTTTAATTTAAGGACACAAAACAGTTTAAAGCTGGTAACCTCAATTACAAATTCCTTTCATATAAAATATTATACTATATTCTACATAAGTTGGCGATAGTAGTTACATTAGCTGTGATGCAATTTCCGTTACTACATTAGCTGTTGAGCGTTCTACATTAGATGGGGTTGATTTTCGGTTTACTGCATAAGCTGTTGGGGTTTATAAATTAGCGGGGGGTTTTACTACGTAAGCTGTGGAGTGTGCTACATTAACGGTTGTGTTACTACATTTAGCTGTTGTTTTCTACATTAGAGGTTGTAATAGCTTTTTTAAGCTGAAAACTGCTTTAATGGTGAAGGAGTTTTGGTGGATGAATTTTTTGGAACGTGCGTCGAGAGTGTCTTGAATTTTCTACCAACAATGTGGACCTTTATTAATTGGGAGGAGGCGTGGATACGTATACGCACCTGTCTATTTTTCCTCCCCCTGCGTACGGGCCTATTCATACTATTCGTAACATATGCCAACTCGTACACACAGAATTTTGGCGATCCCGTACACACAATTGACTAGCCTGTACACAAGTATTGTGTAACATTTATTTTGGATTTAATTTCAAACTTTATGCAAAATGTATTGTATTTTGATAATAGTCAAACTGAATGATCTATATTAATAAAACCAACATATGATTATCAGAACATGGTTCATAAATGGAAATAGATTTAGAACATTGAGAGGGCGCTATACAAATTATTAGGACGTTTTTATAGATATACGGACCCGCGGTTTTAGCTTAGTATTGAGGCTTAACTATACATAATACTCGCATAATACATTTGTTTGCATTTTTTCAGTAACAGTGTAATGATTATTATTTTTTTTTACGATTGTTAGTGTTTTAGAAATTTTAGTTACAATTAACTTGAACATAAGTTTATGCGTGCAGTTCCCAGAAGTAAAAATTCAAAAGTGTCCCGAACATACGTTAGAACCCCTATTAAGAAGACACCTCCGGGACCAAAAAAGGGTACCGCTATTCAGGGGACACTAACCAAAAACGTGAAATAGTCCCTTAATAGGGGTTTTTGACGTGTTTTCATATAACGATGACACACAATTCTTTATAATTTTATTTTTATTGACACAATTATTTACAGTAGAATTAGAACTAATTTATAGCAATAATTTGCAATGCAAATACAATTCATTTATAATATGAAATCAGCAGAAATGTAACTAAAACAACAATAGTTTTATATATTCCCAATATTGCTTCAATGAATTAAAATCTTATGAAAGTGGACAAAAAGCGAAGAAAAAGAAATCCCCATGGTTAAGGGTCAAAATTGACAAGATGCTTTTTGGGTTTTTGGCTCTCTCCTAGAAATTAATATTTATCTTTTTACCTAAAAGCTGTACCGTACATAATAAAAAAAAAGAGAAATAAATGTTACGTTGAATTAATTGAATTGAATTATGCGAAGTAACACATGCAGTAGGTCTTACCGATATTCACTCAAAGGATTTGGGAACATCTTGGTTTATTGCTCAGATATAAAATTTCAAAATTCAATTTTCATTTACCAATTAATTTCGATTTCAATTTATTCAAAAAACCTCCGCAACAGACTAGAAGTAAAGTAGTAGGCCTAGAAGAACTTTAAATTAATAGAAAAATTTCATTAAAACATGCAATTTATTCATACCTATACCAGAACAATTAAAATAAAAACCACAAAAAAATTGGACAAATTATCAAAATACAAAATTCAATCAAATCAATACGAGGTGAGAACAGAACACCACTTTAATAGATATAAGCAAAACAACATACCATGAAAGTACTTTAACACGCCGAGCTACTACCAAACAAACACGGATTATTTTACTTATTATTCAAAATTCTTGTTGCAATTTCAGTTAAAATATTATTATTATTATTATTTATTATTATTATTATTATTATTATTATTATTATTATTATTATTATTATTGTTATTGTTATTGTTATTATTATTGTTATTATTATTGTTATTATTATTATTATTATTATTATTATTATTATTATTAGTAGTAGTAGTATAACAATAGCTCGCCCTTAACAACAAACAGCAGTAGAAATGATAATAGTTAGAAAGGTGCTCAAAATGTGTCAATATATAAAGTTGAGTGAATTTTTCCTATTTTGAGACTGTTGTATTTGTTGTGACACAATATAAAAACAATAGGTGTCCCCCCCCCAATAGGGGTTATTTGACCATTTGGCACACTCAGAAAGTGTCCCCGTCCCCTTAATAGGGGTGTCCCCTGAATAGGGGTTGGCTGCAGTGTTAAAAGATTGCCCCTCGTTTCACGGAAAAGTGTCCCCTTAATAGGGGTGTCCCCTGAATAGGGGTGTCCCAAAGGAGGGGTTTTACTGTAGTTATATTTATCAACGTAATTATAGTATTTGTCAATGTCAACAAAAACATTAAAAAATGGATCCACCATCGATCAATGAAGTTACTGTTACACATACGTACTCTTTCACTTCTTTTTATAGTTAGTTTATGTATTTATAAATTTTATTAAAACTATATTTTAAAATATTTCCATTTATATGTGTATTTTATATGATTTTACATGATAAGCAGATAGCTGACGTTTCGAAGTTAATGGAGATATGTATGAAGTAGGTAACTCACTTGGCACATACACTGCGACCGCACGTGTTTGCATAAAAAAATAGCTATTTTTTTTAGCATCTGACCTACTTACGTCTTTTAAAGTAATGCGCCAACATTGCTGAAGGTGGCTCTCAAAGACTTTGTCTGCTTCCCTCAAGAGTACCATGGGAACCTGTTTGGTTGTGGGAAAGTTTTTTTTTCTAGTAGGCAGCTATGTACAGGTAGGCCTAATATGCCTCAAAGTAGTGAATTTTTCATGCTTTTAAAAACAAGCCCGAAACCGCCAAGCGGCCATTTGTATATGGGCCCCTATTTATAAATTATATTAAAACTGTATTTACTATAATATTTCTATTTATTTGTGTATTTTATAAACATCAGAATATGTATCGAAACTGGAAATAAACAAACAATACAAATATTGTGTCTGCTTCACCTCAAGAGTACCGTGGGAATCTATTTGTGAGAACGTTTCTTTCCACAAATTATACTCTAGTTGCAACTATGAAATAGGCCTAGCAAGTGAGTGATTTTGTTGGGCCTATGAATAGAAAAAAAATGCTTGAAACGGACATTGAAATGTACGGTATGCACTGATAAATAATTGATCATTTTATATGGAAAATATAACTATGAAAATACTATATATTTACTTTATTATCATTCATCATAATTTAATATATTTTCTTTATCTTTATATATTATTATAGACATGTTCACATTTATGGTAAATGGGAAAAGACAAGAAAACCAACGATGACAAGCAAATCACAGACGACAAATGACTGCTTTATTTCATAAATCTCCATGAAGCAATAATAAACATGCAGTCAAAATGTATCGCAACAAACGATTAAAAAAAAAAACGTTTCTCAAACCTAGTTGATAGTAACATTTGTGTGGTAACACTAAGTAACACCAAATGATACTAAACTTTAATAATAGTTGTAATACAAATAATTGTTAATACATTAATGTTACAGTAGAACTCAATGAATACATGCCAAGTTAGGAAAATTTGCAGGCTTGAGACTAGTGGTGTCAGAGGGCACGCGCTTTCCCATCGCCAAATGTTTTCCCCTGATACACGAAAATGGATTATAATTGCCACTTTGCCAGTGTTGTATTTTTCTTGAGAATGCATGTTTCTGTCGTCCACGAACCTATCCCACTGGCAGTTCTTTGACAACCTTATTGATGCAACTAGTTTGATCTCATCTGATCGAAAAACTAAGAGAAATTGACCCTATAAAAATGCATTTGTGTACGAGTTCGCCAAAGTGTGTACGAGTTGACATGTGTATGAGTTAGCCGGCACCCATATTAGGGAACTGTAAGCATTACAATTCTGAAAATTTAAATTAAAGAATACATATTGATCAATATTATTTTCACACCATAGTGTCACAAGATAACAAGATAAAAAAGAGTGTTAAAACAATCAGAAATTGCATTCAGTGCATAACAAACGTTAGTAATATAAACATTAAAAATACATAATGATTATTATATACAGTACGCATACTTTATAAAACTTATATATATATATATATATATATATATATATGATATTGAAGGGAGTTACCCGTTAACACTGTTGAATAAATATAATATAAATCATCAAAGGTACATATACAGTGTTTAAATAAGGACATGATGGGACATCGTAGGCCACCCTGTAGCTTTTCAACGAATAAAGTCCTATAAAAGTCATTGTGTAATAAAATTCCTCCGACGGGATTCAAACCATGCAGCGACCTCCCGCTGACAAGGCGAGCGTCATAACCACTAGACCACGAAGTCTTCATGGTTGAACAGGTCCAAATAACCGTCGGGAACATTGTAATATAGTTAGAAATCAGGGAACAGTGAAATTACACTGTATAATTTCACTGTTCCACGCTAGAAATACTGTCGTATATTATATATGTTATTGAAGGGAGTTAGGCGTTAACACTGTTGAATAAATATAATATAAATCCTGTATATATATATATATATATATATATATATATATATATATATAATTTGATGATTTATATTATATATATATATTATATATATATTAATACGCATTATATATATTTATTCATAATTTATATATACGCGTAACATAATGTTAATACTGATAGTTGAACAAGTTAAATAACAATTATGAAATGATATATAAGCCTATTTAATGAAATATGCCATTTATGCTACCAACTAACTGTAACAAATAATTGGAAATAAAAGTAAGCGTAATAATCGTAGAAGAGAATCACTAATGGGCACTGACCGCAAAAGTACTTTAGAAGAGCAGACGTGGTACTGTAATACATATCATCGCGTCATTTCTTCTGTCGTTCCTTACCAGAAATAGCAGCTCCTTACCGGAGAATTAGCAGGGCCGGCGGAACGTTTTTCAAAGTGGGA
>NW_022745085.1:211508-212668 GCF_011630105.1 Anneissia japonica
GGCGCGTAACAGGGGTCTTGGGTCGGGGTGGGGGCGGCAAAGGTAATCATTTTCCCGGTTAGTAATTTAATTTTAACACAAAAAATTTTGTGTTTTTAATTCTAATTTCGTCGGATTTGATCAAAACTCCCTAAATGTGCAATTTTTAGAGGAAATTGGCCTATCTCAACAAGAAATGCTCTTATGTATATATGGCCAAACTCGTTTGTTTAAACTGAATATAAGCATTTTCCTTATGGCTTTATTTATTACAAACATATTCTTTCAACATCATTACACATTGAGGCCCTTCTTTTAGGTAAAACGATTTATCTTAAATTTTCTTTCTTGAGTTTGGGACTATGTGTTATAACATAGAAAGGCAAAGGAGAGCAAGCACAATCTTTAACATGGAAAAATGCGCGCGAAGCGCGTGAAAATTTTTTGTGTTTTTTAATTCTAATTTCGTCGGAATTGATCAAAACTCCCTAAAATGTGCAATTTTTAAAGGAAATTGGCCTACCTCAACAAAATATGCGATTTAAAATTTGAGATTTTCAGGAACTTTCCCGGGTGAAAAGGGCATTCAATGGGGAAAGATTTTCCACTGATGGATATTTTCCCCTTGTCCCCGGTGGTTACGCCATTGCGGAGAATACCTGGCGGCTTAGATCAAATGCGATATGGACACTTTTTGAAGTGGAGAAGGGGTTGCAGGCCTTGGTATTGTGATATCTGTTCATTATATCTTCCTTTTTATTCTTGTCTTTATTTTTCTCTTCTCTTTTTCTTTTCCTTTTTCTTTCCCCTTCTTTCTCTTTCCCTCCCTCTCCCCTCTTTCTTTTCTCTTCTTACCCAGCCCGGTACGACGGCTTGGTCAGCCCGGTAAAAACCGACAGTCTTCCCTCCACCGGCCCCCTGCCTGTTACGCCACTGCTTATAAGATGAATGGGAATATGAATCATGCAGACCTGGAATCAAATCTAGGTGGTGGGGTCAACATTCCTCCCCCGGGAAAATTTTGATTTCTAGATGGCGGGAAATTACCTTTCTTGACTTTTGAGCTAGGTGTCTAATGACTTTGTTCTTCAAAATTCAAGGTTTTCCCCCTCATGATCGAAAACGGTAAGGTAAACTTTCTCATTACAGTAAATAGGCCTGTTATGTGTGTATACATACAT
>NW_022745085.1:212753-213730 GCF_011630105.1 Anneissia japonica
GGCGGGAAATGAGCTTTCCCGACTTCTGAGGTGTCTTTTAAATTAAAGTCATTAAAAAATACTTCAGAAGTCGGGAAATCTCCTTGTCCACCATTTATAAATCAACATTTTCCCGGGAAGAACTCGACCTCCCTTTCTCCGGGTTCATTGATTTATTATAATAATTTTCAAGAGGGGAACACCTTGAATTTTGAAGAACTTAAAAGTAATTCAAGGTTTTCCACTCTTGAAAACGGTCAGATATTTTTTCCCATTGCTATTACAGTAAATGTGTGTGTGTACATACATTACATGAATCGATAAATCCCAAAAAGAAGGGGGGGGGGGAGGTCCTGTGGTTCTTCCCAGGGAAAAAGTTTGATTCCTAGGTGGCGGGAAATGAGCTTTCCCGACATTTGAAGTATGTTTTAATTAATTTTATGTTCTTCAAAATTCGAATTTTCTAATAGCAAAAAAAAAAAAAAAAAAAAAAAAAAAAAAAAAAAAAAAAAAAAATCAGCTGACGGGTCCTGAAAAGGTAGATCTAGAATTCTTTAGTTTTTGCCATTTTTTGTTGCCCAAGGGAGGGGTCAGGACCAATGACCCCCTCCCCCAGATCCGCCAATATGAATTGCGAGAAAATGTAACTCGGTCGGGTACTGGATAAACATTCTCTTTCCCATCCTTCTTCCCTCCTTTTTTTGCATTTTCGATCATACAAAAATCTCCAGACATTATATATTTTTCGCCAAAAAGTGGGGGCCCGAGCCCCCAAAAGGTGTGATATCCAAAAGGTCAAACAAGCAAGTATGTTAAAAAGAGATTACCTGTTTTCTTTCCTCTATTTTCTATGTGAACCCGGATGCAAACATTTTATATTGCATATGCATCAAGCGTCAATCAGTTAATTGATTAGGTAACGCTTGTGTATCATCGGCACACCCTTTATTGTGTAACCTTACGATGACTGTAAAATAATTAATTTATATACAGAATAT
>NW_022745085.1:215486-231502 GCF_011630105.1 Anneissia japonica
TAGGTTTTGCGTGGCAGCCATTTTGAAATTTAAGATGGCTGCCAGAATGACCTTGAATGAAATATTGTAGTTCATTGTAAAGATTTTGAATTCTGAGAGTCTGGGTATGGTTCTAATGTAAAATATGACAATTATGTAATTTTTAAGATCCCATACAATATTTGACCTTGAATGACCATAAATGACCTTAAATGACCTATTTGTGGCAATCTGACCAGGTCAAAAATGGTATGATTGTATTCCTTGACCATATAAAAATAGTTTCAGACATTAGAATTATAATTCCAAGTGGTTTAGAAGCGGAGATATAGATAAACATAGGTTTTATTAGGCGGCCATTTTGAAATCCAAGATGGCCACCATAATGACCTCGGATGAGGTGGTTCCTACCAAAAATTGAATGCTATGACCATAAGGAGCATGTAAAAAAAAATTGGTGCTTTTGTCCGGAACGTCCACATCCATCTGCTAAGCTGCCGGACTATTATTAATCTTTGACCTTTGTTGATAGTTGTTGACATTTTTTTTTATCAGTTGTAAAGACATTTAATTGCTTGAGTACACACACACACACACACGTGATCGTTCCGTAAATGTCGTTAGTGGACATGGCCCATGGGCGGGGGTGTGGGGGTAGTTTTTTTTTTATATATTTTATTTTCACATTTTTTAATAATATTAAATTTATTCAAAATCAACAATTACAATTAAAGACATTTTGTTAACAAAGACAAATACCACTCTCCTCAAAGTACAGAAATTTGTCTTTGAATAAGTGTGAAACTAATACAAAACACACTTTTTTTTATTTTATATAATTGTTTAAAATTATTTATAGAAACTTTAAAAAATTCATGACCGAATACATTAAATAGAACAAGCTTCTCTTCTTTTGACAATTTGCTCTTAATTTCTTTTCACAAGGGCTATATTTAATGGCTACACGGGCCGCCTATTAAGAACCAAAGGCCATAGGCTACCATAACGCATTGCATCCTATCGATGTACTGTAATGACAGGCAATTAAAAAGACATCGATGAACAAAATTCATTAAATTATATACTTACATAACTTTAATTAATTAATAATTCGTTAATTACTTTCAGTTAAAAGTAAAATGTCAACTTATATACCACAATAAATGTACAATTTACTAACAGATAAGTAATAATCACAACCTGATACACAATCTTCTAACCCAAAATATTGCTTTCATCAATATACAATATCACAATTACATAAAACTATATGGTTCATAATAATCATCAATACTTTCATTATTTTAAAATAGGCCTACAACTTAATCTATGTGATCAAATAAATAAAATGCAGTTTCATCATCTGAGACACGATTGATCAGTATTTTGTTCGCTTGAAGAATTATGTGTATATAGGTTGGTGTCTTTTAAACGTAAACTAAACCTAAAGGTAAACCCTACTCTATTACACCTGCAAGATTGACTTCCAAATATGTTACACTACATGAAAGGCAGACGTTATTTCTCTAAGATATTAGATGATTTGGTGAGTTTAAGATATCATTTGCATCTATAGATGATATTCCACAATACTAGACATCCCAGGTGAGCAATCATTAATAATAATTTAAAAAAAAACTATCACATGCAGTCAGGATGTAGAACGTGGAAGTGGCACAGTGTCTCTCAGACAGGTTGTGGTTCGAATCTCCTGCTTTCTTAAAAAAAATAACTATACGTCTGCTTGTCTGTCACTAATCAAGAGTATAAATGGGTATCTCTGGTAGGATGTTGTCGCATTGAATGCATCGGTTTGTGCACAATACACTGCAGTATCTCAAGGTTATGTAATCCCTATGCAAAAAGATGCAAATGAGCCGGTTTTCCAACAGTGACCACATGTAATAACGTTTTATTCTTTTGATCAAAAGGCAACGGAACTAGAGGGAGGGAGGAAGATGTGTGATGATGCATTAAAGAGCATGGCACATTTTAGGCGGGAGTGGGAAAAGATGGGATAGACATAATGGAGTTGGTTGTTACGAGACGAGACGTATGGTAATACCGTTAATACCAGGAAGAGCCACCTCCTGATATGTTGTGCTGAATGAGGGTGCGTAACATTAGAGTTTAATAGGTGTGATATGCAATGGCGTATCTAGAAGTCTTGAAATGGGGGTGCTGATAGTGGGGGGAGGCGCGAAGGTGAAGTGGGTGCTCAATGATCAGTTGAGGGGCGCTAATTCGCAAAATAAGGTGATTTTAAGTGATTTTTAACGATTAGGGGTGGGGGACGGTCCCCCCCCCCCCTCGCGCATCCCATAGATACGCCACTGGTGACATGGAGAGGTGGAATATATTTCAATATATTGTAGAATTTTGGTCACGGACAATACACTTGGATAAGATGTGAACACGTTCAAATTATACAGTAGTAAGCACAACTCACCTTAAAAGAAAATACTATACAAAACATGACGTAGTATCATGAATGAGGTGTGTCTCAATGTGAATGCTAACATCATCAAAGTGACGTCACCACAATTGTTATTTATTTTCATTTTGGCTTGATGATAATAATTACAATGTTTGGCTGTGTAAATTTAATAGGGAATCTTCAGAAATAAACAATTTCACAACACTGCGCATTGCAGCTCTAAGTCGCGTCTCAAACGAGAAATACAGGTGTTTTTTTTCTACGTAATCAACATAAGCACTGCGTTCCGAATCTGTTATTCGAGGGCGCTTCGGGTGCCTATAATTGACTATAAGCCAAATAAGTTCTAGGTATTCACATCAATACTTCTCGTTGTCGACAGTCAACTTCTGATTAAATGTGGGTTCACCGCATACCGTTACCGGATTTTTGGTACAACCACTATTAACACAAACGTATCGGTTCATAACCTATTTGATCCCAGAAATCACAGATGCTCTCTTGGAAATCTGTTTCAACTTTACTCCATGGTGTTTTAAAGTGCATATATGCCCATTTATCTGCCGATGTATAGGGTAGCCATTTTGTCAGATAATCACGTTTATTCGACAACTGTTGGTTTGGATCGCCAGAATGAGCAAAGTTTGCCCAGTACTTAACCATATCATCTGCGAGATTTAACTCATAATTGGTGTATTTATAACCGGCAAGTGTAGCATCGTGGAAAACAAAAGGTAAATCAGAAGAGTGGCAGACGTGACCTCGGCAGAATGAAAATTTACCCCATGCATCTTTAAAAGAAAAAGCGTGATCAAAAATGTACGAATATAAGACAGGCACACTTTGCTTTACCATTTCTCTGGTAATGTTCCTCGTAGAACACGTAAATGCGTAGTCAGTTAACAATCGCGCGAGTAAATTACGATTATCAGCCCCTGGGTAGGGGACGTATCGAAGTAGAACTCTATATGTATCCTGACGAAATAAAGCAAGGAACACCTCCACACTTTTCAAAACTGAAACCCTACTTGTAAAGGCCTTATAGACAAATAACCTGCCCTCTTCGGTGAGAGAGCCTACAATTAGCGGCTTTTGTTGGAAAATACCTAGTCGCACTGCATCCATGGGAGACTTGGGAATCAGATCTCCACCAACTGTTGGTCCCCATGCTTCAAACAATTGTAGCGGATTAGACAGGTCAAGGAGTATTTTGAGCGCCGCTTTCTTCTGTGCTTGGACGATGTCGTCTGCAGTACAACGCCGCATACAGGCAACATCTCTGAGAGGACACCCTAGATATGCAGCTAAGTAATCACTTAAATACAAAGCACTTGTGTGCTTTCTAAAAGGAAGAGTGAATGGATTACTCTGGACGATGGCACGATGGAAGAGGTGGCTACTTGAATTGGAGACCAGATGAAGGCTGACAGATTGAGCACCAGCACTCTGGCCAAACAACGTCACCTAAGATGAAAATTAATATGAATAGTGTCAAATGGCATAGTATCATAATATGGAACACACACAAAACTGATATATTTCAAGAATTATTCTACAGTGTCCTAAACAAATAAAAATAAAAATAAAATACTAATTATCACAATTTGATTATAGATCAATAATTCAACAGGAACAATGTTAAAAACAATTTTCAACACAATGTTTGCCTAGTGCTATGCTCGTGGTACACCACGTACATAGTTCTGGAAAGAACTATTGTTTTGTTGAGAATGTCTTGGCGCTTCGATTGGGCTGCTTCAATCATAGAGGTATACAATTTTATACCTCCATGCTTCAATCGTCATCAGGGCATTACTAAGGATACCTTAAGATATTATTCTTCTGATGCCGATTGACGCAATTCAGTCGAAATGGCGAGATACTCTCAACAAAACAATAGTTCTCCTACCATGGTGCTATACTAAATTGTGGTCGACTTTTTTTAAATACTATTTATCCTTCCATTGGACACCACGTTTGTACAAGCTCTTTGAGCTTTTTATGGTTGTCCATTTCATCTTTTTATTATATTATATATTCTATCGCTATTTTAACATTTCTATGATGAATAAATTGAATTGAACCTAAAAATTCAGTGGTGACTTTATAAACAGTATTAGAGTCGCATTCTGTAAAAAAAAAATAC
Source organism: Anneissia japonica (assembly GCF_011630105.1). NCBI lineage: Eukaryota > Metazoa > Echinodermata > Crinoidea > Comatulida > Comatulidae > Anneissia > Anneissia japonica. The sequence continues at coordinate 220,049 of NW_022745085.1, forward strand.
ATATAATGTGCTTCTCTCCGACTAATTGTATTCTTTTCCCAGGCGGATAGGGAGGGGAGCTGTGACCCCTGGGCCACACTGGCGGCACTACTGTTTCCATGCCCATATCAATACATCCGATGATTGTTTTTTTTTCGCTCATAGCCCTATTTTACCCACACCAATCTGGGGAGGGGGTGCAGACGGTGCAATCGCACCCCCTAAATTGTATTAAGAAAAATAATTGTTGTATTGTCTTGTTGTAAATTATCGGTATTGGTAGATTTTTAATGTATGAAAGTGCAATTTTTCGGACACCTGGTCCTTATTCTCAAAATGTTTTCATCCGTCAGTCCCAACCATGGTGGGGTTGAGGTGGTGTGGACTCTCACGCAAACCCTACTTCAAAATCCTGCATCCGCCCCAGCCAATGCAATAAGGAGTAAATAGCCTAACACATGAACTGTGCAGACAGGTTTCAGATCATGGAAGCAGTTGTTAAATGCACGCACCTTGTCAGGGTCGCCACCAAAATTTCCGATGTTTTCCTGAATAAACTGCAGGGCAAATTGCTGGTCCATAAAACCGAAGTTACCGTCTATACCATTTCCAAACACAGCAAACCCCAATGCTCCTGTGAAAAAATACTATGTTTGCTATTTGACAAATGATAATACTGTATTCAACTCTAGTTCAAGATGCATCTTTAACATAAAAAATGAAAGCAATTAGCAGATTGAAAATGACGTAAATACAATGATCAGGTGACATTCATATTAAATTTTGTACAAATCATATTCTAAATATCGTATTTGTGCACTACAGTATACGGTATTGTAAAAGGACAGTAGTACATATTTCAATGTGGAAGTGATTAGTGCCCCGGTATTCAACGCCCGCCCCGAGGGCCAAGTCCGGCCCGCTAAAGGTTTTGATCTGGCCCGCGCAACACTGCTAAAAATAAATAATTTTCCCGCCGATTTTTAGAAAAAGATTTTCTGTTTATAGAAACACCTCCTAGGCACCCCTACTCTAGCATTGTTTTCAAGAGTGTGGCTTTTTCTGAGTGTAGCTCACCGTATCTAGTGTCTAAGAGTGCCATTTCCTACCATCTAGAGGTGCCATAATCATAAATTTTCTTGCCTCAGCCCCAACCATGGTGGGGCTGAGGCAGCCCCAACCATGGTGGGGCTGAGGCAGCCCCAACCATGGTGGGGCTGAGGTGGTAGTTTCACCCTATCTGTGAAAGTTCTTCACTGGTCCCTTCTATTTCGAATCCACCGCTATAGAAGAAAATGTGTGGGGCTGACATAGAAAAAAATGGAAGTACTGTACACAATTTATGTCGACCCGCCTCTTGTCTCAACATATTGGAACTGGCCCCAACATAAAAAGGTTAAATACCCGGGAACTAGTGGTAAAAAAAAAAACCACTCTGGAGCGATCTGTTACCTATTGCACGTAAAATAATACAGTAATATATGGTTACGATTAAATTTCAAATTGATTAAAGTCAGACACCGTTGCTCAGTTTTTGATCAAACTACTTTTTTCTGTCTTAGAAAAATCAGTTCTACAACATATCAATTTTTTTTTCTCCGGAGCCTGACTTTAAACAATTATACAGTAATATATTAATATTTTGTGAAAGGAATAGGCCTACCACTCCATCTTATGAACCTATTCATAATTTACAGAGTGTCTGTTTTTCTAGTAGTGGATATTATTTGACATGTTGATGGATTTAAACAATTTATGCAAAGAAATTTACTATTAAAACGATTACTACTTTTAACCTTTTGCATAATCAGTGATTTTGTTAGCATATTTATATAAAATTATAAAAATAAAAAACAACTAGATTTAAGTTAAATAAATATACAGATATACAGGGAAGATTGATAGTTTATTAAAATCAAAACGTCCCCAGCGTACCGGGGCATTTTCTGAAGATGAGGGGGTGAAAGACTTGTTTTCTAGTGCAATGTTTTATTGAGACAAAATAACACTCTACTACCTACGATCAATTTGGTATAGACTAGATTTAATATTCATGTGCATATTATAATTAAGATTTATATCATTTTACCAACAAAACTCACCTAGTCTATAGCTAATGGTCACTACAACCGTTTCTGTCATATTCGATATAAACCTGCCGTCATATATTCTAGCACCAATTCCACCATCAACAAAGCTTCCGCCGTGGATGAACACCATGACGGGAAACCCTGAAGTCGGATTTGCGTTTACAGGTGTGAAGATATTCAAATAAAGACAGTCTTCACTGAACTGCAATACAAATGAATTTATTTAAATGAATAGATAAAACCACGGTATGACAAGTGTAATTGACGAGTTTGCACAATAGGAAGGACCAGATCTATACACCTGATTATTGTTGTTACCGTTGTCGTGCCTTTACCGTTATAGTTATAGTTATCGTTACATCAGTTATTGGTTATTAATAATAATAATAATAATAATAATAATAATAATAATAATAATAATAATAATAATAATAATAATATGTTATATTTATATAGCGCTTAATGCCATGCTTAATTACCATCATTATCATTATCTTCATCATCATCATCATCATCATCATCATTATCATCATCACCATCATCGTTATCATTATCATTATCATTGTTTCACCACATTTCTGTGTTTTTAATATATCCTGGTTGTATCCGGGGGTTGTTAACAACTCGTGTTGAGCACTTTTCTTTTGTTTATTGTGTTTATTAATGCTTGCGGTACCGTACACCACGTATATAGTTCTGAAAAGAACTGTTGTTGGTTGAGAATATCGTTTCGATTGAATTGCTTCTATCGTCTTCAGGAGAATAATATCTGCAGAAATTCCAAACAGGGAAATAGGCTTACTTATAATATGTTTGTGGTAGTGAGACTTGCTGCTGATTGGTTGAAAACTAAACAATAGCTAAGACTACGTATGAAAAAGCAATACAAAAGCCAAAATTCACAATCTGTGTAAAAGGGTGGGGCGTGGCTAGGAAGCCACAGTGGCGTTGTTCTAGCTTGGTGAAAAGAAAGCGGGGAAAAGTTTTGCATTGGTTTAGGTCAGATTAAACATGGACAACAAAATATCGCTGAAGACAAAACCGATATCTTGTCTCTGTTTGTGTTTGTGAATTTCAGCTTCTCTGAAAAAAAGAAAGAAAAAGAAAAAAATGAATGCCCAGAACGCCTCAAATTTCCGGGTGGTCTAGAACACAAAAAATTCGTGGGGCCATGCCCCCGCACCCCTTGGATAGTGTTGTCTCGATCGGCCCAACTTTCGGCCCCTCTTTTGGACATCTGTTGATCCGCCCCTGGTGCTGTTGTGTGTGGGAGTGCATGACTATAGTTGACTTTTGTTGTTCCCCTCTCTTGACATGGCCTTGGTGTTCCTTGATCCTGGTACGGAGATCACGTCCTGTTTCACCAATGTAAACCTTTCCGTATTCGCATGGAATCCGATAAACTCCTGGCTACTCTGTGCTGATGGTTTATCCTTGTGTGTTTGAAGAGTCCTGGATAGTTTGTAGGGTGCACTATGAAAAACTTCATTATCGGCTTGTTGTAGAATACGTTAAATACGGTGTGATAGCTGTCCCAAATATGGTAAACATACAGACTTTCTAGATTCCGTATCATCTTGGCTATTTCTGCGTTTATATAATTGAAATCTTTCATGTGATAACCGTTCAGTTTCAGGGCTTGCTTGTGACGTGCTGCAATTCTTGCTGGATAGAGCCGCAGTCACTGATGCTGTGTGAGTATGTTGCAAACTCCTTTCTTATTAGATGGATGGTGAAACGAGCGTTTGTTTAAATATCTGTCGGTGTGAGTTGGTTTGCGATAAACTGAATTAATAAAATCCCTGTATTCTGCTTGGTGACCAAAACATCAAAAAATTAACGAGCGATTGTGTTCTTCTTCCATAGCAAACATGATTGCTTCGTGCTGAGAATTCAGTTGATCTAGAGAACTATCTAGGTACACCTTTCTGTGCTGCCAAATGATGAATGTGTCATCGACGTATGTTTTGGTTGTCGGGTGGCGGAATGAAGAGACTGTACCACCAACTATATATAAGAATTTAGATCCGACTAAAGCACCTGAACTTTCACACCCATCATGCGTATTATTGAAGCACTACTCTTTGCTGCAAGGAAAATAATATAGATCAACATTATACGCCCTCTTCTTATCAGCAACTGACGAAAGGTCAGATCTCCGAAGAGATGCTTTTTTTTAATATAAATAATGATATGAAAGAGACAAACTCTATACCGTTTTGCGGCAATGCTGAAAATAGGCCTATAAATCAATGCTAAACGTTAAAGAAGATTAATCCTTGAATGTGAAAAAATAGGTAATATATATATATATATATATATATATATATATATATATATATATATATATATATATATATATATATATAATATATGTTTTTATATATATATATATATATATATAATATTTGATATATGGAAAAGATGGTGAAATGACAATGACTTGGTATACTTAAAAACACAATATATATGTACATATATATATATATGTATATATATATATATAAATCATCAAAGAAATGTTTATTTATATTATATTCAATTATATATATATAAAAAATATAAATCATCAAAGGTACATATACTTTTGTTGTTTAATAATGACATGATGAAACACCGTAGGCTACCCTGTAGCTTTTCAACGAATAAAGTCCTATGAAAAATCATTTTGTAATAAAATGCCTCCGACGGGATTCGAACCTGCGACCTCTCGCTGACAAGGCGAGCGTCATAACCACTAGACCACGAAGGTTTCATGGTTGAACAGGTCCAAATACCCGTCGGGAACATTGTATTACACAATGCTATGCCTCAAGAGGGCGTTCGGCCAGATAAATCTGAAAATACGGCTAGAAATACTGTCGTATATTATATATGATATTGAAGGAACATTGACCTAATGATCGATCTATTGGTCTTTGTTTTGTAAACACCCATATAGGGTGTCTATGGAAGAAAGACCCTTAAAAATTTCACAGACAGACGGCCAACAAATTTCGTAATTTTGATTTAGTGGCTTATTATCATCAAAATAAAAGAGAAAAAATAGGGGTCTTCGTTTTTATGTCTTCGGTTTTCGTTTTATAGACACCCCTCCTTCGGATTCTATTTCCTATAGTGTACTCAAAACCTGACTATAATAACCTTTATCTGAGCCTGAGACAGCTATATTAAGCAACAGTTGATTTTATATTCGTAAGAATAATTCTTCAACAAAAAAGTTACTAATCGGTTGTCTGAAAGGGATAGAGAGGTTATGCGTGAGATTAATATAATAAGATTATATTTATATATAAGGAAATCATGAGTGTTGGGTTAAGTAAACAAATGTGTAATGTTTGAAACAGTACTAAAACTGAGACAAGTATAAAGTTATATTTAGTTGTCTCAGGCTCAGTTAAAGGAACAATTGATTTATATTCATATCTTTAACAAAAAAGTTATTAATCGGTTGTCTAAAAAAAAGAAATTCTCTTGGTGAGATTCGAACCTCCCACCTCTTGCTACCAAGACAAACATCTTAATTATTAGACCAATAGAACTAGTGGATTAAGTAACATATACCAATTCCTCCATGCACATACTCTTCCTTTGCGAATAATGAAAATTGCCTATACCATAAAACTATAGACTAGGTATCCAAATACTAAATTAATATAATAATATAATATATATTATATTTAATATATAGTATCCTAAACCATTACCGTGTATTACCCGTCTACTCAAAACCATCGCTATCCGGTTTGCTACCGGTATCTAAATATAAGTGATTGGCCATGATTTTATTGAAACTTCAACTTAAACACAAACACCATTGTTAAATTCGATAGTGTGGCTTTCGATACTGTTCGATTTCCCTCAATCGACAATGTGGTTCAACATTTCGTAATTTTACATTCTTTGTGATAGTTCAGTGATTGGAATGTTTTATTGTTTTATATCGTTTGATATTATTTCTATCGTGTAGAATAATTCTATCGTGCACACAAGATAATGTATTATAGATTAATAATTGTGTTTTACCATCAGAGCTCAAGAGCGAGAAAGCTAGTCGACAGTAGCTTAAATAATATCTGTATACCAATGCTGTAGCTAAACATTGTGGGACAATTTCAGGGTGGACCCACTTTACGCGTAAATTCTATAATGTGGACCCATTTTCTTAAAAGTTGTCCCATTTTATGAATAATCTGGACACATTTTCTTAAAAATTGACCCATTTTACGCAAAATATGAGAATTCTAGACCCATTTTCTTAAAAGTTGAACCATTTTACACAAAATAGGAGAAATCTCGACCCATTTTTAAAAGAATTGTGTTGGACTGTCCCAACTGTTTCAAAAGCTGGCTACGGCATTGCTGAATACATAACTGCAGGTAGGCCTATATAATAGAATCATTCGTGATTATAATATAGTGGAAACTATCGTAACAAAAGTAGTTCAACTTACTGTATCGGGGCAGCCATTTGGTGGTTGGTCACACACTTGAGGGCACCCGGGGGGAAGGTGGTCAGCGTGTATAGTGTAGGGTTCCCATGATCGGGGTTTTACTGGTAGTCGCCACCTCTCTGGTGGAGCAGCATATGGAATACCATAGAATAAGATAGTTTTGTCAGTCTTAAAACCCTCAACTTTTCCATAGTTCGTTTGGACGACTATGTTTGAAGATACCAACACGCATGATATTGTAAGGTGAAAAGCCAATGCCCACACTCGTAGTAGTAGAGTTTGCATGACGACAAAGGGTTGATTCCGTAGATTACGCCAAGTAGTCTTAACATCAGTTAGTAGAGTAATAAAGTCTTTTGACCTTGGATAGGAAATTGCGTGCTCAGAATCGTAGGATTGAAGTTTTGAATAAGCCGGAAGAGATTGATCAACACTTTCTCTATCGACGGATAATTATCACTTTTGAAGTTGGAGATACGCTTAATACGATTAATAATAATAATAATAATAATAATAATAATAATAATAATAATATTAATAATAATAACAATAACAATAATAATGATGATGATGATGATGATGAGGAGGAAGAGGATGATGATGATGATGATGATGATGATGATGATGATGATGATGATGATGATGACGACGACGATGACGACGACGACGACGATGATGATGATGATGATGAGAATGGTAATAATAATAATAATAATAATAATAATAATAATAATAATAATAACTCATCATGCTCTAAGGCTCCAAATTATTATTACCCCGGTCATTGTATTAAACACGTATACAGAACATATACTCAGCAGTGGCGGATCCAGGAATTAAAAAGTAGAGGGGCCCAGGGTGGTACTTTCACAGATGGAGAATCTATACCATCATGATGGGGCTGAGGTAAGACAAGTTGTGATTGTGGCACCTCTAGATGACCGGAAATTTAAATATAAATCTCTTTATATCTTGATTATTTTTTTATTTTCACAATTTGGGGGAGGGATCTACTTCCCCTTGAATCCGCCACTGCCTAGCTCTATCGTTGCAAAATTTAATCAGCGCATTCTAAAACCCTACCAGGTACCCACATAATACTACTTCTGGAGGAGAGAAGCAATGCAAATAACCCTCGACCTCGAAGTTTTGGATGGTACTGCACATCAACTTGTGGCTTACCTTGATAAAAACATAAGCATATCTGACGAAATATTGGTTTTCTCCCGATAATTTGTTACATGGCATGACCATGACGTGGTAATCGTTTCCATGTATATATGTACATATATATATATATATATATATGTATATATATATATGTATATATATATATATGTATATATATATATAGGCCTATATATAAATCATCAAAGAAAGAGAGGTATATATATATACCTTTCTTTCTTTGATGATATATATATATAGGCCTATATGTAATGTATGTATATGTATGTATAATGCTGGCGAACTCTCATCTTATCCCGTCTTCATAACTACTGCATACCATGACTACAGAAATTGCAGAACTCTGCCTCCAGTCTTATATTCATGGTCCGACCACCTGCACATACATCTCCACTTCGTTTTCAACTACACTGGTTGCCTGTACGCATGAGGATATCATTCAATTATTACTGATGGTCTTTAAGTCACTACATAACATGTGTCCACAATAAATCACTGACTGCTTGGTCGTCGCAAGTGCGCGCACGACGCGCTCTTCATCATCTGTGCAATTCAGTTTGCAAGAAGCGAATTGGTGATACATCGTTTCCAGTCGTTGCAGCTACGTTGTGGAATCAATTGCCTGAGACTGCAAAGTGTTGCACATCTTTAGACACTGTACATTTAAACGTACTCTTAAAACGAATCTTTTTAACTTATTTCAATGATTGGCTTTGTATTAATGTCTTCTAACTAATGGTCTGCATTATCTTCTGTGAGCCACCATCTCGGTCACCGTCTGTCCACCCGGTCGTCTGTGACAGGGCAATGTGCTTCCCGTTCCTTTGCCCGGTAATCTGGGTAGAGGTCCGGGACTGCACCTGAACATATTTTGCATATTGTTTTGCTATTTAAATGTACCGATATTTTTAATCAAAATAAAATAGTTATAAATAGCTTGTATTTTTAAAGCAGATTTAAGATTCATTTTTGTAAAATACAAGCGCTTTTTAACTGCGAGGAAAAGGCGCTATATAAATTACCATTATTATTATAAGCAAAAAGGAACTATAGAACGAATCACAAATATAATCAGCAGAGTGCTCAATGGTAAACCAGAGCGGATAAGAAATAGAAATCGAGATCAAAGACAATAGTTTTGATTAGACATTTTATTATTTCCTGTATTTAGATTCGTACCACACACATCTTGTGACACTTTCATGAGATACATGAAAAACAATTGATTAAGACATAATAAGCATTGTAGTCTTTTGAAAAGCAATAATGTTTATATAACTAAGGTCTGATAAACAACAATCGAACAAAAGGAGATATTACATCAGTAATATCTCCTTGGAAACAGTGAAAAAAATAGAAAGTTTTTAAGACAAAGGTTTTATGATATATTTTATTTTCGACAGCTTTTACTATATATTATATATATGTATATACATATTATATATATTATATATATATTATATTATATCAATTCAATATATTATAGGGGCCTATCAAATAAAAGACAATTATAAAAACAAAATATTTGATTTTCGAACGTTTCTATGGCGGCCATCTTTTTGAAATTATGTTTATTGGACTCAGAGAGTCCAAAAAACATATGATTAGAACAAAATTTATCATTTTTCATAGATGAGATGTGAAATTATACTGAAGTATTTGAACTTTTTACAATTTTTACGGCAGTCATCTTGAATTCAAATTATGAAACATTTTCCATTCAATTAAGTGACTCCAATAACATATAGACCTACTTAGACACCAGATTTGCCCTTTTTCATTGAATATAAGTAAATTTATGAACCAATAATATAAAAAATGTGTTCCGCCCTTTGTAGCTCATTTTAAAGTGATTTAGAGCTACGGTCGGAAACCCATCGGTCATGACTCATGTTTGTATCATGATTTTTTTTGTTTTAAATGGCATTCCGGTCGTATCTAGATTATAAACAAAATGTAATTGTCTGGTAAACATAAATAATAATATTAATAATAATAATAATAATAATAATAATAATAATAATAATAATAATAATAATAATAATAATAATAATAATAATGATAATAATAACGATTTATAATGCGCACATCTCAACCAATGGTGCTCAAGGCGTAGTGTCAGATTTTACCATAAAATTAAAAAATCTACGGAATTCCTAGAAGAATCCGTATACTCATTTTCCCATCGACGCAGTGTTGCTCCCCATATAAGTATGTGGAGATACTCAACATAAAAAAATCAAAATATAATTGAAAAATACAAAATATGATAAAATCAAAACACATATTTCTGTGAAAATACAAACAAAATAGACCACATATCCCAGTCAAACGATACAACCGACATTATTCTAGAGACATAGGCCTATATTCGGTAAATAATTCTATGACTTTTGCTTAACAACTCAATACTAACAAATGTCCCCCACCAACATTTCAACTGCAAGATAATTTTTATAAATCAAGAATACACCCCATAGCTTAAAAATGATGAATCGGTAACGTACAGTTTGGTGTTAAAATAACGATTTGGTAACAATACTTTTCTGCTTTTATGTTTCCTTTAAATTGTTGTTCAGTTTGTATTTTGCATGCCTGATAAAAGTAATTCAATTCAGCCAATTAAATCCAGAAAAAAGAAACACTATTGCCAACCCCTACTAAGGGGACACATTCTGAACCAAAAAGGTGTCCCCTTATCAATAACCACTACAGCTATAATAGAGAGAACAAACAACATTATTGCAGTGGCGGATGATCCAGAGGGGTTCAAGGGGTTGGACGAACCCCCCCCACCCCCGTGAAGAAAGGTAACAAAATACAACTTAGGGTCCTGGCTTACAAAAAGCATGCTAACCACCTAGGCATAGGTTGAAAGATCTGACAAACTAGGCTGAGCCCAACTAGTTTTCAATTAAATAAATTATACACACTGTTTTTGGTTCGCCGTTGTAACAATTCATGTACGAAAGTGAGTTCTTCAGGCCTATCGGTTCATCGATCCATGGAAGAAAGACTACATATCTAACTACTCAATGTTGTTGGAATATAATAATATATTGCCTGCCTTCGATTTTTACCTCTATGATATTCCTAAAGAATGAGACAAAACTACCTGACCTTTTGTCAAGAGGGGGAAAACCTCAAATTTGAAGTACTTAAAGGTCATTAAAACACTCCTCAGAATAAGTCGGGAAAGCTCATTTCCGGCCATCTAGGAATCAAAATTTTCCCTAGGAGGACCCCCGGACGTCACTTTCATTTTGGGTTTTTTTTTTTTTTTTTTTTTTTTTTTCTTTTTTTTTTTTTTTTTTTTTTTTTTTTTTTTTTTTGAGAATGGATTTAGTGAGTTTATACAATATAAATGATCAGTTTATTTAAAATGTTGAAATTTACATAAATAATGCGTGTCTTGTACTTAATAAAATAAATACCAAACCTCTCTAGACTATAATATTCACTTCCATGAATGATCCTTATTCTGCTTGGACCTGAAACCTAGACTCGAAAATACCCGGAATTATAAGGAGGAGGATAATTTTGTTTCTTAGGTTATTTAATATACATGTAAATAAAGTGCTCTCATGTATTCCTTGGATGGTTAATCTATTTGTGAATATAGTGACATAGCCAGGAGGAGACTAATGGAGAATTAAACATTAACTGGGGACGCTGATATGATTCAATGTCTAACCATTGTAGGCGACAGCGGCGGATACGGTAAGCAGTGTTTGGGGGGGGGG